>NC_134703.1:194888616-194948616 GCF_043290135.1 Rhipicephalus microplus
ACAGAACCCTTCAATTGGTGTATTCCCAAATGTTCGTCATCATGCATTAATTCCTGCTAGTTTTCTTTGTTTAGGAGCTTAGGTGTGAATCCTCTAACTGAACAGCTTATAAACATTTCTTGGCTCATACGTACAATTTTCCACCTTTAGGTCAACTTACCAACAGACCGGCATTTTAGAATCTTCTGGGTTGCCATTGTACTCGTGGTTGCCTTGCGCGCAGTTTTTCGTGTGGTTGTTTGAACAGAAGGCGGTGAGAATAAACATATGTTGCACCTGCATTTTTGCTAAACAGTATTTTATACATCACGCTGTCTTTTTGGCCATGTGGCATTAAAATCACTTTGTATAAAATAGCTTGTTTGTTCTAAATAACAACACGCTTAGAAATGTAAAGTAGTTCTGTTTTTTTACGATAACTTCCTTGGTGCCAAGTTATGTTTCAACGAACACAAAATATTTTCTCATCTGGGAGCTGAGAGCTGTGAAAATTGAGCTGCTTTATCCGGCATCAGCTAGTTGTACAGTGTGTGACTGCATGAGAAAGATGTCACTGAGTTATTTTTTATAATATTCAGCATTGCTATGTAAGATATATAAATTCTACTCTAACTTTTGTGCAGTGCCAAAGTACACAAACGGAGCAGGACCAATCTGGCTAGCAGATGGTTCTTGAACTGTGCCACACTCTTTGACCCTTTTGTAGGGCAGTGCGTGATGCTGAAATAAACATCAATTTTTTTTACCACAAACCCAATGATTGATTGGTATGTGGGGTTTAATGTCCCAAAATCATCATATGTTTATAAGAGACACTGTAGTGGAGGGCTCCAGTCACAATGGATGACAATGGATGACACTGGTTTTAAGTGTTCACTTTGCATTTTCATTGACATATTTTATGTGCAATAATTTCACATACATACCACGAATTGCTTTATTTGTGTGTACTAAAACACGCAGCCAGGAAATCTTGTATAATATCAAAAGAAGCTGGATAGTTTATGCTATTGGCGTAAAAACTGCGTCAACATTTTTGTTTTTTTCCGCATCTCGGATGGAATACGCAAAATAACTCTGCTAGCAGTTCTACTAATTAGAAGTTTTTTTATGAGCTGCCAAGTTCTTGTTAGATGTGAAGCCAACATTTCATTGCACCGCTGTGATTTGGTGAGCATTCATTATGACGTAAACAATTGGGTTATTGCAGTTATAAAATTATTTAATAATTAGGAGACACTCTGGTGCAAATATTTCTCGGCTTCTTCATTTTGCCGCATGATATGTCACAACATAAAGCTCCATGTTTATAATTAGCCCCGTAAGCAGCCACAAGCTTTTTGAATAAAAATCCCCAAGCACAGAGGACGAATCAAATGGACCAGCAATCGGCACGCTTTCTCTTGCAAGGCTGCCTTTACACATACATAAAAGTGCATTCAAACCAGCAAATAATTAAACAAACAAAGTACAAAAACATATTGGCTACAGTTGAAGCATAAGCTTCAATGCACTTTGTACGCCGGCACTGCGAGCCGATTTTCTAGCGCATCGTGCTATTGCTATTTGGCATGAAAACAATGCGAGCAATCGGACCGTAGCCTATTAACACCGTCGAACACGTGATGAACTATTTGGAGGTTTTCTTTCAGCTCAACATGTTTGTCATGCACGCCGTACACTTGAACCTGCATTTTTTAGCTGACCCTACGACGGATACACTTGCGCAAAAAGGCAGCCTATCATTTCATACCGGTTCTAGAATTTACGAACCGGCGAAAGTCTTTCAGCCTGTATATAATTATTCTGAAGGTTACTGCATAGCATTGAAGACACAAGTCGTTATAGTTATAATTAACAAGTTTACGTAGAATTTTCTGAACGCACACGTGCGAGCGGTGTTTTCACTGCGTGTCACACGATTTGGATCAACCGTGAACTTATCTTTTCAACAAGGAACAAAGACGGCAGTTCGTCGGACTCGAGGTATGCCTCTTCACATCAATGCCGAATCGCCGCACAAGCACGGATTTGCGTTCGTAGTCTTTCAGCTTAAAGTGGCGACCACATACGCGTAAATCTCGCCACCGATCTGATACGGGCAATCCGATGCGCTGCAGCCACTCGGTGCGCCTGCTGCCTTTCCCAGGCACACAGTGTCGTATCTTCAGTTGTCGCCATCACTGGACTTGCAGCCCACAACGCAGGTTACGCAGCAAGGGTGATTCATGGTGTCACAACCACTGCGTGATACCCACTGGTCGGCTCACGTCAACATGGAGCGTGTAAAATACAACAGGCGTCCCAAGCAAACAACGTTCACCATGTGCCGGAAGTCCCAAATATTAGTTGCAAAATGCGATCATGTTTTCTTTCTGTGTAAAAACTTTTTAAGGAAAATAAGTTGTAAGTTGTTTTCCAGATTACTAACAACATTTGTTCCCAAACTATTACAAAAGAAATACCTGCGCTGCGTGTTCTACAGCCAATCAAATCAGCAGAAAACGATGATGTCAATAGGGCAGATCGTGTCGCTTGGTGTGTGGGTGGTTGAAGACGCGTTTAGTTAAGTCACAGTGATCAGCAGCGATCTCGATCGATTCGCAGCTTTGAAGCGCTGTAATAAATTACACAATTTAAGCAGAGAACCCAAATCGGTCTCTAAATTAGCCTTGTGACTTGGTCTGCCGGCCGAATGTGGTAGTGAAAAATCGCCACAATCATTTCAGGGTCCCTTTAGCATGACCATCAATGCCTGCACCTAATTTTGTGATTGATTGATATGGGGGTGTTTAACGTCTCAAAATCACCATGTGCTTATGAGTGGTGCCGTAGTGTAGTTCTCCAAAAATTTCCATCACCTGGGGTTTTTTACCGCGCACCCAAATCTTAGCACATGGGCCTACAGCATTTCCGGCTCCATCGAAAATGCAGCTGCGATTCAATCCCGCAACTTGCGGGTCAGCAGCCGAGTACTTTAGCCACTAGACCACCACCATGTGGCCTGATTTTGCGCAACCCGGTGTCGTTAACGCTATTGCGTTACCATTTCCAAAGGCTATTCTTTATGGGCCTCCATTGTGAATAACCTGTGGCGTATACGCGTAAACGACCAGCCGTGTTATGCAGGTATGGACAACGCAAAACTGGTGGAAAGTTTCATGACGTACGTGACAATCAAGTCACGTTATTTGCGTCATGACCCGTTTGTCGTTTTCGCTCGCATTCATGTTTGCTATGCAGATTTTCGTACCCATCAGCGTGCGCAAAACGTCCCCCTTCAAGGGGGGGGAGGCGGTGGCGAACGTTCATTGCAGCATCCTCCTCCGTTTTAAGTCTATGTATGGTGCAGAATTTTTGCCCTCATTATTCATTAATTTCAGACCTCATTAAGCATAAAACTCTTCTACAAAAGTGGGATCATTATGGTATAAGTGGCGCTGCACACAAGTTGATCACTTTATACTTGCAACACCGCACTCGATCCGTCAATTCAAAGCAATCATTCCGCAACAAAATCCATTAAAACAGGCGTCCCAAAATGAAGCATCTTCCGGCCGTTTTTCTTTACACTTTACGTTATTGAGATAGTTCGTATTGATGAATCGGCCTTTTACATTATATGGGCTGAGGATACGAGCTTTTTTTTCAAGCAGATGTAGCAGCAAAATAGGTAGTCGAGTAAATAACGCATTCTTTAAAATTGACTCATGTGCCCAAGGGAAATCACAAAGCTAAATATAGGTAAAACAAAATTTTTTTTTCATTTCACCTCCACGACACACAAGTTAGGTATCCTATCATTTCGTTAAATAACACAGAAATTGAAGTCGTGTAACGTTCGAAATCAGTTGGCGTGTATTTTTCGCAAAACATGACAAGGGGTGATCATGCGAACAATATTATTACTAAAATATCTCGGATAATTGGTGTTATGTGCCACGATTGCTGCTACATTTATGTTCCTGTAAACATGCTCTTATAGATTTCATTGTTCTCTTCTTTATTGAAATATACTTTTATTGTATGGTCCACAACGAGAACTGCAAATGTTAGCATGCTTACCACTACGGAGAAGAAAAGCTTTGCATCTAGCCTGTAAATTACCACATAGCTGCCACACAGCAGAACTGTTCAAAATCACGACATAATTCAAGTTGCATCATTATATGATTACAAAACTAAGTCGTTTATATAGGTTCAGTTTATTGAAAAATAATGATATGATTGCTAGAATAGCTAGGTAAGAGGAAAATTTCCCTGCTTATAACATACGTCAACCTGAAGTGTGGTTGACGTATGAATCAAATGATAAAGTTTCAAAAATATTGAATCAAATGATAAAGTTTCAACTACCTCCCCTTCTAAACCGCCTATTTAGAGCACATAACTTTGACATATCTAGCATACCACTAAAACAATCGTGATTAGTGTTTATATAAGCGTATGATCCGATTACTACCTCTTATATGCCTCCGTTCTAATCTTTCATTGTTTCTTTTTAATTGACATTGAGAAAGACTTATTTTGGTTGTCCTTAGCCGCAAGTCTTCTGTGCCCCCTGGGCGAAGGAGGTTAGGGCTACTCGAGCTGTTCTCAGAGCTTTTGCCTGCCCTTCTCATAACATGTTTTTGTTGCAGAATGAAACTTCAGCTTCATTTTCAACTATATCTTCAACATGACAAATTGGTCATCCCAATGAAGGGTCGACGCTCAGTAGCATAAAACCGTATGTCCCAATAGGTTTCTAGACGTGGGCATTCTTAGAAATAACAAAAAAAAGCACGTGAATCGTGTTCTTCACAGAAACCAAATACTCGAACACATGGCTTCAGCTAAGAAAAAAACACGGGCAGCTTTTTGAGTGCGGGAGCGCAGTGGGTCTTGCTTTGTAAGCCGATTTCAGCTAAAAAAGGCACGTATTTACTAAAGCTCGGCGTCTGTTTTTTTTTAAACTCCCTAAACTGTCGGGAACATCGTTCATGTGTGCAGCGAGAAAATCTGGGGCGCACTGTTAAAAGTGAGAAAGTAGCACACGTGCCTTCAATAAAATACCTAAGTTACCTCAAGAAAAAAAAAGTGTACATATTCAGTCGAACTTGTTGCGACTGTATAATGGCAGTATCCTATGTGTTGGAGCACTCGCCCCGGTAATTCAGTGGCTATAGCACTCGACTGTTGACTCGCAGATCGCGGGATCTCATTCCAATCGTGGCTGCCGCATTTCCTCTGTTGCTAAAATTGCCTGGGGCCCATGTGCTCAAGTTAGCTGCACGTTAAAGAACCCCAGGTGGTTGAAAGTTCCGGAGCCTTCCACTACAGCGTTTTTCCTAAACTTATGGTGCTTTTCTGACATTCGAACTGAATTATTATTATCGTTGTTATTTTTTTCTTAAGTGGTCGATTGCGCTATTTTTTTAGTACCTAGTGTTTGTTGAGAGCGCGTGCACTAAGCACAGCGAAATCGCGTGAAGTCTTACAACGACTCGACATTAATAGCCGACCCTGGTAACCTGCATCCACAGGTATGCTGGTTGCCCATGTTGTCGTAACTACACTGTAAGACAGCACATCATAATTGAATACTTTGATATGAGCGGTTTAATGTCAGAAATGTTAGAATACTTCAAGTATATGCAGTATTTTGCAGGAGCAAGTCTTTCAATGCTTTCTTTCGTGCATCTTTGTAGTTTAGTGCCTCTGCGTGGTCAGCCTCTTTCCAGTAATTTCGCTGCCTCCAGGATACCACTACTTTTTGCGGACACCTCCGAGGACTGTTCCACCATTCGACTAAGGTATGTCTTAAAACTGGACCAGCAAACACAAGATTGAACAAAGATGGCACTACAATTTTCACTACGTTTACCTGTTCTGTATAGGAAGTTTTGAAATAGTATACACAAAGTTAGCAGGCACTGCGAGGGTAGCGTCCGCATATGGGCACCGTATGAGTTTTCTGATAGCGTTTGCCCCCGGCGGCACTTCATCTACTCGACATCACCACAAAGGAGCTTTGCGGGCCTCGCCACACGATATTTCAAATTTCTCGCGGATGGAGCGCAAACGCTAACGGCAGTTAGCGTCATTACGTACCTCTATATATCCGCAGAGATCACGACGAATAATATAGGCAAAACACTGAGTTCGCTGTTTGATAACTTCCTGCTATACCACTCTGGACGCAAGTGCGCCAGACGCCCACCAGCTAAACATTCGTGCCGTATCATTCGCTGTAATAAATGAATCGCAATTACTCCCCTAATATTCACTGCATCTCTATCGATTATGATTTAGGCTTCGCGCATCATCTGTGCCGCTTGGGAAAGAAACATGGAGGAACTTGGGGCCGGAAACTTGGAGAACGCTTGAGCTTCGCCTTCATTAGTATAAAGAAACACCATAATCAAGCCTCAGCATCGCCTTCTCACTCACTATTCCCAATGCACCTATTGAATGTCATGGCGCGACGCCGAATTCAGTAATGTCCTCTTGAGGAGGGTCAATACACCACACAACAGTAGTACTGCGCAGTATATCCTTTGTTTGTCTGTCGTGGTTTAAGTGATAAAGCGTTAGCAAGAAAAAAGAAAAAAAACACTAGTATTTTGCTTGTTCCCGTCATCAGTCAGCAAACGGGGCTCTCGTGATACGATAAATTGAACTTGTTCTTGCGACACGTAAAGTTTTCGTGAAACATATATATATATATATATATATATATATATATATATATATATATATATATATATATATATATATATATATATATATATATATATATATATATATATATATATATATATATATATATATATAGGCAGGCATGGTGGTTGAGTGGCCGTGGCGTTGCATATAGTCAAGTATATCCTCCGTGGGCGGTCACAACGTGGTTTATTTCAGCGTTTCGGCCTAGAGTCTGGCCTTCATCAGAATGAAGGCCAGACTCTACGCCGAAACGTCGAAATAAACCATGTTGGGACCGCTCACAGAGGACCTACCTGACTATATATATATATATATATATATATATATATATATATATATATATATATATATATATATATATATATATAAGGGAAAGAAGTGTATACCTAAGGGCTCGTTTTTCCGTGTTTTTAACACAATAATAATGAGATATAACAGACAGTAATGCCAAGGAATGTACAGGGGAAGTTATTAACAATAATGGAATGTAAATAAGAAGAAAGAAAAGTGGATGAAAAAATGACCAACTGTAAGCAGGAATCGAACCTACGACCTTCGAATTACGCGTTCACTGAGCTATTACAGCGGCACTCCCTCCATCCACTTTTTTGGGTTTATCTGTGAATTTAGAAGTAGGAGCGACAGTCAGCGCCATCTATAAGCCAAACAACGAGTGTGAAAACACTCTTATGCGCATGTTTGGCGTCACGTAGCACGTGAACTTATTATGAGCGGGCAGCTGATTAATTGTCCCTCTTATACAACCTAAACACACCAAGTCTGCCAGTACGAGACCCTCGTTCAATGAAATAAGGGAAAGAAGTGTATACCTAAGGGCTCGTTTTTCCGTGTTTTTAACACAATAATAATGAGATATAACAGACAGTAATGCCAAGGAATGTACAGGGGAAGTTATTAACAATAATGGAATGTAAATAAGAAGAAAGAAAAGTGGATGAAAAAATTACCAACTGTAAGCAGGAATCGAACCTACGACCTTCGAAGTAATTCGAAGGAGCGTAATTCGAAGGTCGTAGGTTCGATTCCTGCTTACAGTTGGTAATTTTTTCATCCACTTTTCTTTCTTCTTATTTACATTCCATTATTGTTAATAACTTCCCCTGTACATTCCTTGGCATTACTGTCTGTTATATCTCATTATTATTGTGTTAAAAACACGGAAAAAGGAGCCCTTAGGTATACACTTCTTTCCCTTATTTCATTGAACGAGGGTCTCGTACTGGCAGACTTGGTGTGTTTAGGTTGTATAAGAGGGACAATTAATCAGCTGCCCGCTCATAATAAGTTCACGTGCTACGTGACGCCAAACATGCGCATAAGAGTGTTTTCACACTCGTTGTTTGGCTTATAGATGGCGCTGACTGTCGCTCCTACTTCTAAATTCACAGATAAACCCAAAAAAGTGGATGGAGGGAGTGCCGCTGTAATAGCTCAGTGGTTAGAGCATCGAACGCGTAATTCGAAGGTCGTAGGTTCGATTCCTGCTTACAGTTGGTAATTTTTTCATCCACTTTTCTTTCTTCTTATTTACATTCCATTATTGTTAATAACTTCCCCTGTACATTCCTTGGCATTACTGTCTGTTATATATCATTATATATATATATATATATATATATATATATATATATATATATATATATATATATATATATATATATATATATATATATATATATATATATATATGAGTTCTAACAGACAGTAATGCCAAGGAATGTACAGGGGAAGTTATTAGAACCAATGGAATGTAAATAAGAAGAAATAAGAGAGAAAAGTGGAGGAAAAAATAACCAGTCGTGAGCAGGAATCGAACCTACGACCTTCGAATAATGCGTTCGATGCTCTAACCACTGAGCTATCACAGCGGCCTTCCCTCCGTCCACTTTTTTGGGGAAGACGTTGGCCATGCACAAGATGTTGTCAAAGACACTAGTCGTCCTCTCTCCTGGCGAGGCTTCCCCCTCATTATCTGGTGACGGTTCGCGTTGCGTAGCGTTCAGAGAGCTCGACGATCTAGGAATTATACGTTGTGGTGCTTTGTGTGTTCGCTCGGATGAGCGTGCGCTGCTGCTTATACGTTTCGCTGCACTCATGAAGTCTGTAACACGTCGCAACAAAATGTCATGCCGCGCTGTATATCTCTGGCTTAGTCAGGATGGTCACGACCAACTCATGACACCGCCGGTTGGGAATGAAGGCCAACATGGCGGCCGAAAAAACAGCAACGTATCGAATACATTATTTCAGTCTGACTCAGGGCAGAAATCAACACTGGATTTTTTTTCACAAGTGGGTGATCATTCTTTATTGTGCCGTACTTGTAGCGAGTGCGATACTGATCGCGCTTGTCGGCACCGGGCTCGATCATGTTGCACTCAAGAAATGCACCGCGAAGGTCAGCTTGGGCGCCTGCAGTTTGCTTGTGCTTTGTGACCACCTGGAAATTGGCCGTCGTTGCGGTCGGCTTCTCTGTGCGCTCGCTCCTCGAGTGCTCGCCTGTGTTTGCCGCCGTATTAAAATCTGGGCTCACGATATTGTGCGGAGACCTCGTCGCTGCGTTGGGAGTCGTCCAAACTACGTTGTGGTTACTCGTAACGAGCTCGGTTGTAATATGCCGCGCTGTAAGTTCACCGGCACTGGCTGGTGGGGCTTTCAATAGCATCGGAAATTTCTCTGGCGACGCCTTCCGCTAGGTTTCTCTAGTTATTGCTAGCTTTCGATAGTTTTCGCTAGTTTCACTACCTTTCGGTAGAGGTGGCCGCCACCGTGGCGGTGCACTCACGTTTGCGTGCTGTAGTTGCTTGAGTTAATGGGAAAAGGTCGCATTACTGAATGTTATTTGGCACTTATTCCAAACCAGCTAGGCGCTTTTCGTGGCGCCGGCCCAGCGTACGACGTCACTCGCTTAAAACTCGCCGACTTGTTGGCGGCATGGTCGTTCACGGCATCGCGCAGGTTGGCTGCGGCCGCCGCACTTAAGCTGTTGCTGTACGGGGATCGCTATGCGCCTTCGACGGTGTGTGACATCAAGGTGAAATTATCTGCATGTCATATTTTACACGTATATACTTATCTCACGTTGTGCGTATTTCTTATATGCATAGATAATCATCCTCTGTCACGTGTGACTAACCATTTCTAAAATTCTATTGTGCAGCCGTGCGCACACACCATGCAGAAGGCTGCGGCTTTGTGCGCTGGCGTCTACATTGCCTTTCATCTAACTATTTTGTTGGACCAAATTCAAGAGGAGTGTACGAGTTGTGAAGGTGAAGTTTTTTGCGTGTCATATTTTACACGTATGTTTTTATATTACCTTGCACGCACTTGTCTTATGCGTGCATCTACATCCTTTGTCACGTGTTACTATATAATTTTACAACCTTAGTGTACAGCCGTGGGCACACAACGAGCAAAAAACTGCCTGGCGTCTGCAATGCCTGTCATTGATCGCTTCCGTCGGAGGAGCTCCACAAGGACTGTAAAAGATGTGACAACGAGGCTGGACTTGTTTTGTACATATTACCAAGAATTCACTGAACAGAATGGAGAGTCTTCACGTGTATATAGAGAAATAAAACATTTAAGGTCTCTCTTTTACATTTTGTTGTTGCAGTGACTGCGAAAGCAGTGACACATAAATGGCTAAATAATTTTTGCGTGTTCGTTTGTGCCCTATTTGTTGCTCACTGCACAGAAAAACTGGCGGAGAAAGTATTAAGCCTGGCGTTGGGTAAATAAAAAAGATAGGTATTTTAACTGAGAATAAAAGGTTCATCCGATTGGAGTATTTTAGAGGAACAACCATTCGTCCAGTGAGGCGCAATTGTGAAGACTAATAATTGTCCATTAAATTTTAACATTGAAGATTAATCGTTGCTCAATAAAGTGTAAATGATAGGCATAAATGATAGTCCCTTGAGGTTATTTGTGGAACTAACGGTTATCGGCTAGAATGTAATAGTGAGGACCGAATGTTAGTCCCTTGAGCTCGTCTGTCGGGAGAAACTTTTGAACCAGTTGCCATTGAAAGAGATAATTGGTTGTTGCAGCCCCATTGGTCCCCAACAAGACAAACCACATACACATTTAAAATTCGCGGCGTTGTTTTACATGCATATAGCATTCGTCGAGGCTCTCTTCAAAACTCCTATCAAAGTACGATAGGCCAGGCCATGTTCCCTAACCGACTTCTTCCGCAAATTACCTAATTGAGCCTTTTCCGCCACCGTTTCAAAAGCAACGTCGTAACCGCGAGGTTTTACTCGTTAAGCGACTCAGGCTGTCCTATGGTTCTACGGCGCCTATAGACAAGAAAGTTGCTAACATGGCTCTTTTTGTTTTGGGCAGTGCCGTTTTAATGAAGTACTCCGGCGTACAGGCAGCATAATCGAGCGTGGAGCACATTCTCGAGCTCGTGAACTGTGCCCGGTGCTTTGCGTAGCCAACGACTAGCCCTATGCTGAATAAATCCTCTTTATTGTATATACATACACATATTGGGGACATGACGGTGACACTGACGGCAAAAATCTGGCTACAGCATAAAGGCTATCCTAATCAAATACGCTAACTTCTGGCGCGCTCGCTCTTGACATGACCATTGAGAACGAAGGCATAGTCGACGTGACTAAATATTAAAAAAAAATACTTGATTAGGGCTCGCTATGGTGAGCCTGATTGCCAGAATACTTCGGTGCGTGAATTTATCATAGTACCGGACTAACTGAAAATTCTTGTCCGGTAGAAAAAAGTCCACTATTCAGCTGCTTTCTTCTTGCAATGTTGTTGATGATGTTGGTAGCATAAATGCATAGCTCACACCCACTCTTGAAAGTTGGCCAAAAAACTAGTAACTAGATAAAGAGGGTCACATATTACTTGTAAATTTATTTAAGTATATAATTATTTAATGAACTGAATATCACTAACTGAGAGAAATGCGATCAAAACCGTATATTTGGTTCTAGAATTTCTAACAGCAGAACATCTATCCGAGAGACAATGACCATATGAGGAGGCCCCCTATAGAGAATATTAGCTATATTACAATCCAATATAATTAAATTTATAACCACTTTAGGAGCGTTTTCTGTCAGTATCTTAAAGCGGCTACACCATAAAAAACGATGCTGTATTGTTTCATCCTTGTTGAACAATGACTGGCTCCTTAACCAGACCACCAATATGTATATAATAACTTAGTTTTGAAAATCTACAGCGTTATTTCGCAGAATATTCTATTTTCGTGTTGAAAAAAACTTTATACGTCCTGAGAAACAGGAGGTGTCAGTATTTTTGTCTAGGTGAGTGATTAATGTTTTTCCACAGTCTTGATGAACGGCATGTCTTCAATATCTGTTACGAATTATAAGTGCTCTTGTGTGAATAATTGAAACTACCAGACGACTGAGAGTGGCTTTCACCACAGTGTTCGCATTTCATTCATTTTCAACGTTTTCGTGGCTCGTAACCTAGATCAATCTGCTTAAAGTCATAACAGTGTAGACCACAAAATGAAACAGGCTGGATAAATACGAAGCACTAGGGGAAGCAAGCGCCAAACACAAAGATAATTACTCGGTAATTATGGCCACAGTTGAGGCCATAGTTGAGGTCTAATCCGCTATTCACCGCCATAAATGTATTCAAGTAACGTATCCACACTTCGTTGTCTTCTAGAAGAATCAGTTTACTTAGCCTTGGACTTTAGCGTCTTCCAACTCATTGATATAGTGAGAAGTGACCTCAGTTTAACTAAAGTTATGTTCGACAACTTTTCCATTAACATAAACATAAAAATCACAGAATGTCCACGGGGGGAATAATGATAAGCAAGGCGAAGCGTCCACCAGTCCGTCCGTGCTTCTGTTCATACCTTCGTTTTTGCTTTTCACAGTCCGTGCGTCCGTTCGTGTGTCTGTGCGTTCGGTTGCCCAAAAATCCGCTTGTGCGTCCATTCGTGTGTCCGTCCAACCATGCGTTAATCCTTGCGTCTGTCTGTGTGTACATCCGTGAGTGTGCCGATCCATGCGTCCGTGCGCCAAACAGGCAGACCGAGAGACGACGGTCGGACGCGGCCAGCGGATGAGTCACGGTTTGCCGATAAAATCTTGTGAACCTTCGCCCTACTCCTCATCATTCACTCCGTGTATATGCTGGGATGTGTTTACTACACAAATACGTATAGGTGACGACCGACCAATGCCTTAAGAAGCTTCGTCTTCAAAAGAATCTCTTCCTCCAAGCACTCCGTCCAAATTGTTAACCAGCAAGAGCTGAAACCCGCGGCCTCGGTGTTGAGCCGTGGCTTCAACCCGACGTGGCGCAAAAGCCTTTCATGATTATTGGTTGCATGTCCGCGCTTTTTAGTGGGGTCCGACACACATTTGGCTTGGGTTTACCACAGTGTTCATTTGACATGCCACTCATTGCGCCTTGCATGATCACTGTCATGAAGGCATGCATTGAGCAAATAAATGCCTCTCTCAATGCGTTAATTATAGTGGCTGTTTTCGGACAAAAGGTGGTCACAGACGCCGCAGCCGAAACCAATGTGGCCCTTGAGAAAATCTCGCCGAAAGCACGCGTTCGCCCGGCGAATGCGCTCCTGCAAGCATAATGTTGACTACGGCACGCCTCTCATTCCGCGCAGGCGCTCCGCAGGGTCGCCTATTGGGCGCGAGGACATAATGAGGCGGTATTGCTGTGACGTGGATCATTCGATTGCTTCGCCACCCTTTCGCGTGCAGCCCGCAGCCACTTTCGTTTCACTTTTTATTACTATTCTTGTGGTAGTTCCCTCAGCAAACTCAGTAGAGTACTGCTGCAGATTCCCCTTGACTATACGCAGTGCGAAATAGCAGCTCCGGAAATGTTCTGTGCTTCTCACACTCCAAGGCGAAAGGGTGTTATACCCTTGTCACACGGGCACCCGCGAAGACCACATCACACCCTCGTCCTCATGACAACAGAGAGGCGGTTCGTGTCACATGGCCACCCATACGCAAACGAAGGCAAACGGAGCATTGCACAAAGGGCATTCAAGAATCTTCCTTCGCAGCCAATTGAGGTACTCTCGTCCCCAGCAATCTGGAGGTCAGAGAAAATTTTCGAGCACTGAATTGCCGCGGTGAAAAGAACAATACATTTTGGCAATATTAAAAGTTATTTTGTTTTAATACTCATTCACAACAAGTTTATATTTAGATGCACTCTAAAAAATTTTAGACCCATAAGGGTGTATTTTTTGTCCCATGGGCAACCCCCTTTTAGGGTGTCTAGGAACACCCTAAACAATGGAGTCTTCAAAAACACCCTGAAACAATACGGTGTAAAGAAACGTTACACCCTACTTGATTAGATGTTTATGAACACACTTTAAACTATAGATGTTGAATGAAGCTACACCCATGCGAGTGGGGTGTAACGCAACCCCTTGAAACGATGGCAGTTATATGGATAAGCCTACTCGATCAAACGAAGCGCAATTAACGGAACAATAAAAGCAGAGACACAGGAGGAGACGCCTAGTCTTGTGTGTTCAGGAGAGCCGTTCATAGCACTTCATTTTATTAAATATGCATCACCAACAGGTCCAAGCGTCAATTGTTCAGGGAGAAGCATATATGAAACTTCTCTGCAGCTGGCAGGGAAGAAAGAAGTTACTGGTGTCACCCACTGCACTTATACCTGCATGCATGCAACTGATAAAATACGGTGCCGTGGTCTTGAATGAGCTGCTTAAGATCATTGTACATATTGCTAGGTGCCAGTGCATGGAGCTGAAGAAGACAAAGCAGATAGACTGGCGCGAGCTAATCTGTGTGACTGGCGCGGGAACTGATGGGAGATGCGTCTGCTTTTAGCTTGTTGGAACCGGAGGCATTCTTGAATGATCGCATCAGCAGATGACACATTGTTGAATACCAACAAGTTGAACGCATCGTCGGCAATACCATTTAGGATATGCGCAACTTTTTTAGGTTCAGACATATTTTCGTCAGCTTGGCGGCATAGTTTGTTTGTTTTGTTCGTTTCTTTATTTGTTTCTTTCTGTGCCAGTACAGAAAATGGAGCGAAGGCAAAAGGCTGAAAGCCTGACAAAGGGCCTTTGCTGAATATTGACAAAGGGCCTTTGCTGAATAGTGAAAGGACAACCTGAATATAACCAATGTAGGGCTCCATGGAAGATTGTGTGCGAGTCAACTCATTTTTTCGCCGCTTCATGACGACCAGAGATGTTGCCAAAAAGCTCACAGATCTTTCTTTGCCTTGAAGCCGTCCCAACTTGTTATGTCATGCTCGTGGTTATCAAACCAAACACGAGGGGTTCCGTCGATATAAAAGATGACGTTTGCGAGCATAAGAGTGGGACCCACCTGTAAGTGGCGCTGACGCGTTCGTAGAGGCGTAGCCACTGGTCGACGTCGGAACCCTCACTGCCCGAGAACACGCCGGGGTCTTTGAGGGCGGGAAGCGTCACGAAAGTTGCTGCGGGCGATGGGTTGACAGGTTGGGCAGAAGGGGAAGCGACCGGAGAGGATGTAGCCGAGTCTTGAGTGGTCATCTTGTAAGCCGCGAGGGAGCGTCCGCTTCGGAGTTCCGTGGCGAGGACGGGGATCGCACAACTCCACCAAATATGTTACGGGAAGGAGACTTACTCAGAGGGGTAGTCACCGATGTATTTACAGCCGGTTAGGCAAGCAGCGCCAGTCACACAGATTAGCTTGCGCCAGTCTATCTGCTTTGTCTTCTTCAGCTCCATGCACTGGCACGTAGCAATATATACAATGGTCTTATGCAGCTCATTCAAGACCACGGCACCGTAGTTTATCAGCTGCATGCATGCAGGTACCCAGGAACCTGTTTCTGAACACCGCTACTCCCGCTCTTCATCCCCCCAACGTCGCCAGTCTCGTTCTCCACAGCCCAACCGACCATCTTCCCCACCTTCCCACGAGGTTCCCCGACGGAAAACTAAGCGTTGCAGCCCCCGGAGGGGGCGCTGCATCGCTCGGACTGACCGAAAATCCTCTTTTGACAATACCGACAAAACGAAACCTCATAGACGTACAAATAGACGGCGTACATGTCACTTCTCTTGTCGACACCGGCGCCTAACTTTCCGTGATGACGAGTAATTTTTGCCGCAAGCTCAAGAAGGTTCTCACACCAGCGACCACTCAGTTCGTCCGTGTTGCGGATGGTGGAATAGCATCTATCATTGGAATGTGCTCCGCCCGTGTGAGCATTGCGGATCGACACACAGTTGTTCTCTTCACCGTCCTTGATAAATGCCCCCACGATGTAATCTTAGGCCTCGACTTCCTGTCCGCGCATTCTGTCCTCATAGACTGTTCGACGAGTACGCTCCGTCTACCCTTGCCCTCAACAGAAACTCTTACACAACGGCCAAGTCACCTCTGCACAACGGGACACGCGCGCCTCCCTCCACAGACACTGACCTACATAGAGCTCGTCTCAATACCACCAGTTCCCGACGGTGACTATGTTGTGACCCCTATCACCGATGTCCTCATAAGCCATGGCATAACATTACCGCACACCATTCTGTCCGTCGCAGGAAATTCTACATGCCTCCCAGTTGTCAACTTTAGCTTGACCCCTCAAGTTTGCCACAAGGGATCTCTTTGGCGTTGCTCTGCACCTTAGAAGACAATGCGGTAGATGTTTTCGCGATGGCCGCTTTTCTGACCCCCACGCTCAACATCAATCTGCCACTTGCTCCGACAGCGCTATTACTTCGATGACCGCTTCCAACTTAACGCCGCAGCAGACGGATGAGCTCCACCGGATTCTGCTGTCCTGCATTGACGTTTTTGACATCAGCGGCCGTCCGTTGGGGAAAGCTACCGGTATTAGCCATCGCCTAAACATCTGTAATGAGCATGCTATTCATAGGCGTCCACATCGCGTGTCGGCGGCCGAGGGTCACATCATCCAAAGTGAGGTCGACAAAATGCTCGCCAAGAACATCATTGAGCCATCCTGCAGTCCTTGGGCTTCTCCTGTAGTGCTAGTCCGCAAAAAAGACGGTGCATGGCGTTTCTGCGTGGATTATCGACCCCTAAACAAAATTACCAAGTAAGACGTCTACCCTCTGCCACGAATAGATGATGTGCTTGATTGCCTCTATGGGTCCCGCTATTTTTCCTCCACAGACCTTTGTTCCGGCTACTGGCAGACAGAGGTTGATGAATTGGACCGTGAAAAGACGGCATTCGTCACCCCCGATGGCCTATGTCAGTTCAAGGTCATGCCCTTTGGCCTTTGTAACGCTCCAGCCACCTTCAAACGAATGATGGACTCCCTGCTCAGAGGATTCAAATAGTTCGCCTGTTTGTGCTACTTGGACAAAGTCATCGTCTTTTCACCAACATTTGAAACTCACCTAGAGCGCCTCGCAGCCATCCTGGGAATCTTCCGTCACGCTGTCCTGCAGCTCAACTCGTCCAAATGTCACTTTGGACGCCATCAAATCACAGTGCTTGGCCATTTAGTAGACGCCGATGGTGTACAACCAGACCCGGCAAAAATCAGCGCCGTCAAAAACTTTCCTGTACGACTATCTACGAAGGATGTAGGCAGCTTTATCGGACTATGCTCTTACTTCCGACGCTTCGTGAAAAGTTTTGCGCACATAGCGAGGCCGCTTACGCAGCTCCTCAAGAAAGAGGTCCCGTTTTCGTGGGGCTCCGAAGAGGCTTCTGCGTTCTTGACTCTCGTCACTCTTCTCACTATCCCTCCAATTCTGGCACACTTCAACCCTGCTGCCCCTACGGAAGTCCGTACAGATGCAAGTGGGCATGGCATTGGTGCAGTGCTGGCTCAGAAACATCATGGCCATGATTGCATTATTGCATATGCCAGCCGCCTCCTACCTGCTCCTGAACGTAACTATTCGATAACAGAGCGTGAGTGCTTGGCTCTTGTATGGGCGGTGGCGAAATTTCGACCTTATCTATACGGACAACCATTTTCGGTAGTTACCGACCACCACGCTCTCTGCTGGCTCAACTCTCTGAAAGATCCATTAGGCCACCTTTGTCGCTGGGCTTTGCGCCTGCAAGAGTTTTCCTATTCGGTGGTCTACAAATCTCGCGATCTACACCATCATGCCGATTGCCTCTCCCGGTACCCTGTCGACCATCCTGAGGACACTGACGAGCCCACGGAGAACTCTATCTTGTCAGTGTCCGACTTCCTTAATAATGGAGAACAGAAGCGTGATCCAGGGCTGCTTGACATTTTCAGCCGTATAGAATCCTCCACAAATGATGCTTCCGTCCGCTATATTGTCATTCAAAAGGGTGTGCTATACCGTTGCGATTTCCGACCAGACGGGCCCGACATTCTCATTTTTGTGCCTAAGCATTTGCGCCGCTGTGTTCTCACCGAACTTCACGACGCTCCCACGGCTGGACACCTTGGCGTATCCCGCACGTACTAGCGCGTCTGGCGCCGTTTTTTCTGGTCAGGCCATGCTCGTTTGGTACGCCAATACATTGCCACGTGTGACCTATGCCAACGTCGTAAGACACCGTCGCTGCTACCCGCTGGCCATCTTCAACCAATTGACATACCCGCGGAACCATTTTACCGTGTTGGGTTAGACCTGCTTGGTCCTTTTCCCACATCAACATTGGGAAACAAATGGATCACCGTTATTACAGACTACGCTACACGGTACGCTATTACGTGAGCTCTACCGACCAGCTGTGCAACCGACGTCGCTGACTTCTTGTTACGGGACGTTGTATTGATTCACGGTGCTCCGAGGCAGCTTCTCACAGACCGTGGCTGTACATTTCTATCCCAAGTCATCGCCTACATTCTGCGTTCTTGTTCCACGCAACACACACTGACAACCGCTTAGCACCCTCAAACAAACGGACTCACGGAACGATTTAACCGCACCTAAACAAATATGCTCGTTATGTACGTGTCGCCCGACCACCGAGACTGAGACCTTGCCTTACCTTACGCAACTTTCGCGTATAATTCATCCCGTCACGACACAGCGGGCTTTTCGCCGTTCTACTTATTGTACGGAAGAGAGCCGACTTTACCACTGGACACAGTCATCTCAGCTCACACCTCGTCCACCAGCGAGTATGTCCGCGACGCGATTGCGTGAGCCGATCATGCCCGTCAGCTCGCTCGCGCTCAGCTGATGGCGTCGCAGACCATCCAATGCCGTCAGTACGATGCGGAACATAGAGACGTACATTTCGCTCCCGGTACCCTCGTTTTACTGTTCCCCTCATCGTCTGCTGGGCCTATCCGAAAATCTTCTGTCTCATTACACGGGACCCTACCGTATATTGCGTCAAGTAACACCTGTCACCTGCGAGATCATCCCCATCTGTCCATCATCGTCACTATGCGGCCCAGTGATATCGTACACGTCTCGCGGATCAAGCCCTACAATAATGCGTCAGATAACGACTTTTGAAGCACCGAGACGGTGCCTCCACCGCCGGAGGTCATGCTACGTGCCAGTGCATGGAGCTGAAGAAGACAAAGCAGATAGACTGGCGCGAGCTAATCTGTGTGGCTGGCGCTGCTCGCCTAACCGACTGTAAGTACATCGGTGACTACCCCTCTGAGTCAGTCTCCTTCCTGTACCAATATGTATAGGTAGACTGGGCCAAAAACGACAAAGTAGGACGCGGCAGGCACTTACACATACACACACACACACACACACACACACACACACCACACCACAGTAGTGCAAGCAGTAACCTGTAGCGTAAGGTTCAACCGAACATAACGCCGAAGCAAAAAACAATTAAACCCGTATGTTCACATCCGTCTTTATTATGAAAAAACTGTAAGTCTGACAAACAGGACTCTGATGTAATTCTGCGAAATTTTGAAATATCTCACCAGACCAAGTTTTTTTTTCTCTCTGTACTAGAAATTCATTGTTTTCAATACAATAAGTACCCACAACTTTAAAAAACATTTGCACTAGTTGGGCAAATGACTGAGAATTATGGCGTTTATTGACACCTATACAATAGAAAAAACACGTAGAAAGAGTGAGCGAGTTTCTGGGGTCACATTTAGAAACTAATACGTCTCGCAGTGTAAACTTCGACATAAAATTGAGAACATTCGACAAGGTAGTGTAATTGGGGTTGTATTAATGTATTGTCAGTGTGGGTATACTTCTCACAGCAAAACCGCAGCTCGTCACTGCTGCTTGCACAATCATCTTCAGCTGCTGAGATAACTGGTGCTTTCGAGAGAAGTGGGGCGAAGCTTTCTTTCTGTACAGGAAATTCAATCCCTGAAATCTAAAGTAAATACACAGGGAACAATGACCGAAATTTCACAGAGTGCAACATACAGTATGCACCCCGCATAACTAACTGATTTCTTATGTGTAAGTATAAAATGAGTACATAGCAAGCATATTCAGTGGCATCGGGCTCCACTGCAGTGAGAAATGCTAGAAAAGGTATTCTGAGCAATAAACGCCATAAAAAGCGCGCTTTGGCAGAATTATTATACTTTTTGTGCCATAGATATGAAAGTTGCTTTGCCATTTCAGCTTACTCGAGCAGGCGAACAAACAGGTGCTGCTCCAAGTTCATAATGTTCCATTAGCTGTATGCATCGACCAATCTAAGTGAATGTCAAATTCCATGCTTAAGTATGCATCAACACAGCTGCATGTGTATTTCTGCAGATCTACCATGGTACTCTTCCGATTAGTTTATTAAAAGGAATACAGTACGACACGCAACAACATATACATATTTTATCTGTATTGCACAAACGCCCAATGCCACTGAGCATACATGACGGTATGCGTATTAAGAAGGTATTCAGTGCACGTAACTTGTAAAATTAAGAACTGTAGAGTTACGTATTAAAATGCAAATGATACTAGTGTTCTTGAACTGGCTCACATTGACACGATTATATAATAAAAGAATTGACTATTGAATGATTCCACGTCTTACGTCCCACCCATTTTGGCGACCATCTCAAATGTATTCGAAAAAAATTACGCTGACTTAACTGCACTAAAAAAGATAACTGCTAGAATATTTCGCAGAGAAAGAATTTTTGGTCACGTGGCTGCCTCCTGAACTTCCCGGAGTTCGTATGGGTGTTTGTGAAAAAAAAAGTACTTTGTAAGTACCTCTTCTTCTTCCGTGCCAAATTTGGTCTAGAAGTGCTTGCGTAAAGTGACTGTATTAGCAAATAGGCGAAACTTCGCGAGGCGCACCTAACGTGAAGCAATACGCTGTGTTGTCACCCGATGCATCAACCCGAGTTATCACGGTAGTGTTACCGCGCAAAGCGGAAAAGGGCTGAAAAAGACGACATGGGCCCCACTCCCTTGTTTTCCGTTCTCGGTCTTTTTGTGAATTAAGAAAAAAGAGAGTAAATGAACTACCAACATGCCCAAGCATATGCGTCTTAGATACGGTTGATGCTTAGAGCTAACAGGCGCCATCTCCAAACATGTATCAATTAGTAAACTAAAATTGATGTGCAGCACGAGCGGGCCCCGTAAACACGGCTGCCAACGAAGGGCACCACAAAAATCTGTGCAGTTTCTTCGCTGAACCTTAGCGGCGCACGCTCGCTCCGCTTTGTACAGCAAACAATCCAAACAAACAAACAAAACTTGCCCACAATCACACTTCGCCATCATCGCCGTGAAACAGTTCGGACAATAATTCCCGCTAAGTAAACAAATGCTGATTTGTCATCAACTAGTTGAAAACAAAATTGTTTGAAGGCATTCTCGTGTTCACGCAGTTAAAGCGCTGAACGGAACAACATGAGATCAGTACTCACTATTTAACTTCGAGTGCTCCACAATATGAATCCACAAGTCCAGTCTTCAGGATGGTGCACCTTCGCAATAATCAGCACTGACAGAACACACAGGACGAGCACAGAGCGCAGGCACATTTCAAGCTAAATACCGACTAATAAATTCTACCGATCGAAAAGACACGTGCACCACACGCACTACACGGGAGGGTTTTTCGCCAGCGCACTCAGTGATATATAAGACGATGCCAGCCCCTTTCCCGCGCTCTGCGCCCGCGGAGGCCGCAATCCCGGGCAGCCAAGGTTGTCTAGGCGACGAGTTTTCATAGCACTGGTGCATCATCAGACCGGCTAGATGCTGAATAACGCTAGCTCCGGCCCTCTACTGATAGCGTTATACTGTTGCGTTATACTCGTTCTTTAACAGTGTAGCAAAGCCTCCGAACTATGAAATGGGTCGAACTCTTGAGTACCTTCTAGTGGGGCTACCCATCAAGGACGCTGCTCGCACTGAGAGCCCGTGCTTGGCCGTTACTGTCGCCATTGTGCTTGCTCGCTGTGGACCGGCTATTAAACGCCTTAACATTTTGGTGGAGAGTGCTGTGCCCTTCAAACATCCTCGGTTCACATTCGATGCCCTTGGAGCTTAGATCCCGTACCGTGCCTTCAACCATGCAACCAGACGCCGCCCAGCAAACGCTTCCTCCTGCGCCGACGCCATGTTCCGGTGTCCCCCGCATCCGCGACCCACCTGTCTTCACCGGCGCGGATGGCACCGACGTCGAGGACTGGCTCGTCATGTACGAACGCGTCAGCGTCCCCAATCATTGGGACGAGGCAGGTAAACTCGGCAACCTGGTTTTCTACCTGGTTTTCTATATCTGAATCGCAGCGAACATTCTGACAGTGCAGTGCGGCCAGCACGAGCTACTAGTCAGAACGCGAATTTGTAATATTCAGGATCAATATTTAGCGCACCTTCACCGACAAATTGTAGGGAATACTGGTAAAACTGGTGTGCTAAGCTGATGCTTTTTGTTCAGCTTTATGGGTCTTTAGGACTGCACATTCAGGGTCACGCAGGCGATAGTTTATCAGCCCTTTGATTTCGGTAAAGACATTGGTGCAACATTGAATGCATTGGCCGTCACACTATTCGATGAGAACATATTGCCACGTGCCTACTGCTAGCAAGATAAAGACGACAGCGCATATGCGCATGTGCATGCTTTTATGCAGCAAGCAAAAACAAGAAAGAAGAGGAATACTCTGCCGCGCAGTAAATAAAAATACTTACTTGCTGCTACTTTCTCAACCTGTTAAATATCACTTTTGTCTTCGCATTGCGACAATACACTTGTACTTATCTGGCAGTCTTCTGAACAAGACCGCGGCTGAAAATATTTCCTCAATGTTGTTTTCTTACAACCTACAAAGTCAAAGCTTTGACTGAAGAACGTCTGCTGGGAAAGTTAAAATGATTAAAAGGAGGGGATCCACAAAAATCACAGAGAGACCTAGAGAATGCGTTTCGGCTCCCCTAAGGAGAGATTTGTTTGCTATTTAGTCAACAAGGCTCCCCTCATTGTGAGCAAGGCTGCATGAAAGTCACCGAAATGTCCTTATTCTGCACTTTTTATGGTCGGTGTACTCTTCCTAATTTCCATGATGCACTTTTAAGAACACATGAAGAGGAACATTCGCTACAATAATTAAATAAACGTGCCTGCTAAAATACATGACATAAATGTTCGTTTTTAAGGGACCTGATGGCCAGTTGGCGTGGTAGTTAGGGCTAAACAACTGTGCTGCTACTGTTTTTTTTTTTTGCAAGCGGCGGACGTTTTATGTCCAGCTTTAAAAGCTTCGATCTTATGGGGACGGGGGGAGGGGGGAGTGTTCCATGCATGGCTACACCAATGTGCGCAACATTACCTTGTTCAGGCAAATTAGTACACTTTGTGAGTGCTGACTAATCACGCTAATGACACAGATGAAAGAAACAGATACAGAAAATTGGCGCTTCCACTATTGGACAAGCGGCGCTCCTATTGTATGTTCCGTCCTATAGTAGTTTGCTTGCTTTATCGATAAATGCGTTTCTGTCACATTACTTCCTGTTTCGAATCATTACTAGACCAGCAAGCAGCTAGTAGTAGGAACCGTGCTGGTATCAAGATGGTTAATGTATACTAACAGTGTAAGCGAAACCGCCCGGAAATGTCGTGCAATTGTAGTCTTGTAGGCACGTGTGCTCAGATTTGGGTGCACGCTAAAGAACCCCAGGTGGTCGAAATTTCCGGAGCCCTCCACTACAGCGTCTCTCATAATCGTATGGTTGTTTTGGGACGTTAAAACCCGCATAACAGTCAATGATTTGTATTATTGTTCATAACACCACAAATATAAGGATGTAAAAGGGGTGTTTTGAGAGTTTTTTATTCACGAACACCTCAAACTCTAAAAATGGAGTGTAAAAGGTGTTAATGTGAGTGCTTTTATTGCATACACTCGTTTTACCCCTTTTAGGGCGTAAATGTTTTTTACAGTGTTTATTTACGCCCGCCAGAGTTCAGTTACTCTAAACACCGATGCCCTACACACCTTGCCTCGCGAGTCGGGCTGCCAGCGCCTTTCAAATATATTTCGTCCTCGCGTGTGGTTGTTGGCGCTGGCGTGTTGACGCTTATGAAATGACCAACGAGGCTGCATCAACATCATCTGCCTCATTTGCGTCATTCGTTGCGTCATTTTTGAGTGTTAACATTCAACTTTGTTTATCTGGAATGATGCGATTGCAGGTACCGCTCGTGCAGGTACCGCTCGTACGTGGTAAGTCAAGCGTTGGTGACGCCGCCTTATGTTGTGTGTTTGTTATTTTATTGTGTAACGATGGCCTAGCGTGTTGATAACGAGTGATGTATCATTCGGCGGACGATATCGTCGTCTAAATTAGTTATATAAATGTTTGTATGTTGTGTTTGTTTGTCCCGACCACGTCAACTGTGTCCGTTCACTCCAAGAGCATGGCGTGGCGTGCGCTCGCCAGTTCGAGACCCCCGACACTGGCTGCCCAACGTGGAGGTCTTGGAGTATCGGACGACAGTTTTTGCGGTTCCGTACCAGCTTTTGTTGGAGCCGGGGTGAAGTAGGCCTAGGGGGGACTTCTCATTGCTAGCGTCGGCGGTGTGCTTCGTTGAGAAGCGAGGAGATTGGTTTTGTGACGTGTTTGAATTTGTCGTCAGATTGAGTTTTTATTTTTTTGCTCACAAGTGTTGTTCTTTTTTGTCGGCGTTAGTTTGCAAAACCGTTGTTAAATTAGGACGAGAACCATGCATTCTGCATCCCGGGGAGAGCCAGGCCTAGAACACGTGGTTTGTAGGCCAAGCCCGAAGCGAGTGAGTACGGAAGCCTCGTGGGCGGTCCAATTTTCTGCAAATAGCTTCTTCTATCTCTTTCGGCTCAGAGAGCCGGGAGTCGTTGCTGACTTGTATTGCGGCTCGACGCCGGGACGTCGTGACACCGCCCGGGGCGGTGGACGCCAATCGCTTGGTAAGCTGCTGTGTGCGGCGAGCGATATGGCCACCTCACAGAGTAGATGTCTCCTCGCGGCTGCCTCTTCTGAGCCTAGTCTGGGTGCTGGGTGGATGCCAGTTGTTGTCGAGCGACTCATTAGGCCTTAGGCTCTGCGCGGCCGCTTGTCGCACGTGGCACAACTAGGTGGATCGTTGCGTCGAGGTGTTGCGCTCTGTTTCTCTCACTTTTTTTTTATCTTGCGATGCACGAAGTAGGAAAAGTGATTTTTGTTTTATTTTGATGGGCATCCCGACCAACGCCGATGTCTTAGCTAGCAGTACTGACCATCGTACCACGTGGCGTAAAAGCCTGAAGCTCCCTTCCCTAGGACCTGCTCTATTGTTTTCTATCGAGTTTTTTTGTTGATGTATTCAGCGGGAGGGGTGTCATCCTCGGCCGGCTGTCTTCTGCACATCGTCAGCGTTGCTGACCAGGAATGCGGTTGTGAGGTCGGGCGATAGAGATGCCTGGGACCTACGCAACTGCCTGCAATCCGGCGCCCTCATAAGTGCTGGTCGCAACTGGAAGACGTCGGCGCTAGCGACGGTGCGTCGTGCCGACGGCAACGTTGCTGTTGCGGAGCCGGTACTGGGTGAAGTCGAGCCAGACAGTGTAGTAGTGTCGAGCAGTGGCGGTATCGTGGTGCAAGGACATTATGGACATGCGGTGTAATTTTTTTGCTAAAGCTTGTATAGCTAATTTTCGTCTTCGGGATATGGTTTGATTGAGGGTTGGGGAAATGGGGGGGGGGGTGCTGGCACTTCTTGTGAAGTTGTTTGCGCCACGTGGCGCACATGCCACGCACAGAAGCCATGTTTCGGGGGTGACAACCACTGGACGATAGATGGCGTTGTCTTCGCGTTCAGGACCATTGTTGGTAGAGTGGTAGCGCCGGCGGTGACCCCTGGCGGAAGGCAGGCCTTGGTGGCAGGCGAGAGCTGAGCGAGTTTCTTCTGCGCGTGGCGGTTGCCGGGAACGGTTGTCTGTAGCGTGGGTCCTCGGTGCCTGGCACCACTGGCCGGCACGCCGGGGGGCCCATGTGGTAAGTCAAGCGTTGGCGACGCTGCCTTTTGTGTGCTCTTGTGTTATGTTGTTTAAGTGTATGGTAATTTTGTGTAATGATGTCCTAGCGTAATACATAACGAGTTATTTATCATTCGGCGGACAATATCACCGTTCTGAAATTAAGCAAAGAATTGTATACATGTTATTTGGATTGTACCGACCGCGTCTGCTGTGTCCGTTCATTCCAAGAGCATGGCTGGCGAGGCACTTGCCTCGTCGAGAACCCACAATCTGCGAGAATATTAAGATCACAATCAATAAAGAGATGGCAGTGCACAAACAAGTTCACAGTCATAATGTACGCGATTGTAATACAATCATGGCAATGCCAAGTACACATGCAATAAAAGGCAAGATGTGGCATGTATGTGCGCTCATGCTAGAAAACACTGTTCTTGAGCTATGTGTGAAAATGAGACACCATATTATAGTAAATTATTAACTTCTGGATTAATGTTTAGTGCGTACTTAAGCTTATCCAAAACAGGCATCATAAATTCAATCTTATTTTTTATCAAGTGATGCTTTCAATAACAGATTCATAGTTTTCATTAAGGTGTTTAGCTGTTGATACCCATAGGCTGATATTTCCTTTCACATTTTGTCTTCACCAAGTTTTCTTATTCAATAATGTTTCAAGTGGCCCAGCTTTGAACTTTGTTGTAAGTTCTAAACACTTACCAGCCTTTGCAATTGTAGTAGTCAATGACATTTTTTGGGGGGAGGCAAGACAGGGAAATGACAGCTATCTAGTGCTCCAATTGCCTGAGGGAAGCCAGTGAAAGCATAAAATTCCCGTCTGTGGTCGACCATTTCATCAGCTGCAATCATCCTGACCCACTGAGTTTCTAGAGCTCCCGCCATGATGTCACGAAGTTCTCTACATATTGTGTTCACCGTCGACCTACCCAGGTCAAACAAATTGGCGACTGTTCTATCTTCAGCAGAACACCACAGCTTGTAGAGAACAACAGCGACCCTTTTTGGCACAGACACCGCTTCCCGCATGTCCGTAGCTTGTCTTTGCATTACTGGTGTACATACGTCTATGAGATATTTGAACGTAGTACGTGAAACCCTGAATGACTGCTGGGTGTTCTGCCCGCTTAGGTTTACGAGCATGTCATCAAACCAGCGAGAGAATCATGGATATGCCCAAGCTCACCTTGACGCATGCCTCGATGACAACGCCATCGCATTCAGCGTCAGGCTGTTTGTGTCTAAACGTAGCCTTATAGCACGCACACCGGCTCTAGCAGCCTGAATCTCCATTTCCATGGAGCCGATCAACGTCATTACCAGCGCAATTATATACCACTTCTTCACATCGTCCACTGTGTCACTCATGGCTGAAGAACACAAAATGGGCGCTAACGAGGAAAGAAAGCAAGTGGATAAAAGACGCCTACCATCCCCGGATGTCTTCAGTGGGCACGTCGGCTGGTCATCTTGTAGCACCATGTTCAAGCCGCTTCTTTTCTACGTGCAGATATTCCTGTGCGGTAAACAGCAATGGCCACCACACATCAAGATGCGACCAACTTTGTCATCAAAGAACGTAATGCTACTTCTGCGCAAACGTCAGTCATAATCGACGAGGGTTGGGCTACACTGCTTCCAGCGCCATCAACGTCAATTCAGGTGGATAAAAGACGCCCACCATCCCCGGATTTTTTCAGTGGGCACGTCGGCTGGTCATCTCGTAGCACCATGTTCAAGCCGCTTCTTTTCTACGTGCAGGTTAGTAACGAATTATTATCTGTTAAAACTAGCAATCGTTTTTTCGTCCAGCTGACGTAGCCACATAGCTTGTATACCTTGTTTTGTGACATTAGGCAAGTGTTTTTGTCCCTACTGATGCTATGCGGGGACGTTGAATCTAATCCAGGACCCTCCACTGCGGAATTGTTGTCACAGTTGATTGAAGGTCAAAACAAATATCAAAAAAGGCTTGAAGATATCGAGCTGTAATTGAAAACTGTGGAGGAAACTTCTGAGATAATTAAAGGATTCAGCGATAAACTTCGCAGCCTGGAAAATACGGTTCAAGACCTAGAACGTAAGCTCGTTGATTTAGAGGACAGAAGCAGGCGTAACGCCCCGCCGCGGTGGTCTAGTGGCTAAGGTACTCGGCTGCCGACGCGCAGGGCGCGGGTTCAAATCCCGGCTGCGGCGGCTGCATTTCCGATGAAGGCGGAAATGTTGTAGGCCCGCTTGCTCATATTCGAATGCACGTTAAAGAACCCCAGGTGTTCTAAATTTCCGGAGCCCTTCACTACGGCGTCTCTCATAATCATATAGTGGTTTTGGGACGTTAAACCCCACATATCAATCATCAATCAATCAGAAGCAGGCGTAACAACCTTGTTGTGTTCGGCATACCGGAAAAGAATGATGACGCCTCTGACGACCTCATGGCTAGCGTAGTCTGCAATGTATTCAGGCATGCTTTAGACGTGAACGTAAACTCAGTCAAGCGAATTCATTGGCTAGGGCAAAGGCAGCATGGTAAAAATCATCCAGTGATCGGGAAGTTTTTCGACCACAGGGAAAACGTTAACGTTCTCAAAAGTTGCTTCAAATTAAAAGGGAAGGGAATTTCAGTCTCGTAGGATTTCTCTGCAAGCACTCGGCACGTCAGGAAGGTACTATGGAACACCACTTCCGATATTAGGAAATCTGGCACAAAGGTTAAACTTGTACATGACATAATTAGGATCGACAATCGATTGCTAACATTACATGAAGTTCAGCGTGGAATGGTCTCTGCGAGCAGACCACTTACCAGAGTAACTCGCAACAAATGAAACAAGAACGGAAGACTTTTCTGATGCCTCAATATTAACGCCCGTATTATTCTTGCAAAAATCGATGATTTAGACAGTGTTGTGTTAACGTATCACCCTCACCACTTGATAATAACTGAAACCTGGTTTCGCACCGACGTTAGTGACGATGAGATCACGCCCCGGGGATACCGCATCTATCGCAAAGATAGGAGTAGTCGACGCGGTGGAGTTGCAATCATATTTAAGGAAACCTTACAAGTTGAAAGATTAGCCGATATACCAGATCTTGAATGCGTAATTGTGAAAGTAGACACAGGCGATCTTAAGTTCATAGTCGGGGCTTTTTACCGCCCCCCAGGCACAGACGAAGCATTCTTTGTTAAGCTTAATGAATTTCTTTGCATGGTCCACAGTTGCTCTAGTAATATAAAAGTTTTAATGAATTTCTTTGCATGGTCCACAGTTGCTTTAGTAATATAATAGTTGGTGGTGATTTCAACGTCCCTTCAGTTATATGCGATACTGATTTTCCCGTACCGTCTTCAAATTTAATGCAACGTTTAGTCGATATAGTCCTTTTTCATCATTTAACTCAACCAGTTAAGCAACCAACCCGCGTACAGACTGCTACTGCTACAACTCTGAATCTTTTTTTCGTTAGCAACAGCATGCTGCGTCGTGTGGCAGACACCAATGTGCTTGATGCAATATCCGATCACAAATTGGTTTACATGTGCAATAATCCTAATGACGTTCCAAAAGGCAAGAGGGAAGAACGCGTGGTGTCTCTCTTCTCGCGCGCAAAAGACGTAGAAATACTGGACATATTAGACTTACTTTTTCTCGATTCTCTTTACTTTCTGAATGTAGTACTTGTACTGTTAACAACCTTTGGTGTTTCTTCAAAAACTTTGTGTTGCAGTGCGTTCATGACTTTGTGCTAGAAAAAGTGAAAAGACCAGTACTATAATGTCACTTTAGAAAACTTCTTGCTCTCATCCCCAGCGAAATTCTGGCAGAATTACGCCCCAGACAAGAAGCGTTTTCATAATAGAAGTGTTAATGGGACTATTGTAACTAATAAAGAAACTATTGGAGAAACCTTTAACACGTTTTTTTGTTCAGTGTTTACTGATGACGATGGAAGTAAGCCATGTTCGAAAACGCTTCATGATATCCCACCAATAAGTGACCTTACAATATCTGAGGAAGGAATCTTGTCTCTGCTTCTTAACATTGATCCCAAAAAGACGCCTGGTATTGATAGCATACCTAACGCGTTCCTTGTGAGATATGCTGAATGGTGTTCGAAATTTTGTGCATCATTTTTCAGAAGTCACTGTCACAGCGCGCACTTCCAGATGACTGGAAATTTGGAAAAATTATCCCTATTTCCAAATCACCAAACACTTCTCTCGTCTCCGCCTATAGACCAATTTCTCTGCTTTGCTTATGTGCGAAGGTATTAGAACATATTATATTCAAGCATCTCTCGGTTTTTCTCGAGGGAAATAATTTAATCAATGACCAACAACACGGCTTTCGAAAAGGATTCTCAACCGTCACGCAACTGTTGGAAACCGTTCATGACATTGCAGCTATTCTAGATAGGCAAGGCTAGGTTGACATGATTTTCCTAGACTTCGAAAAAGCATTTGATCGCGTGTCGCATCCAAAACTTCTCGCGAAACTTAAACCTATACTGAAAAACAGTACATTAACTTCATGGTTTGAGGTCTCCCTTTCTTATCGAAATCAAATAGTTTTTATAGATAAGGTCCAGTTTAGTTCACGACCGGTGAAATCGGGAATCCCTCAGGGCTCTGTGCTTGGGCCCCTTCTTTTTTTATAGTTAAGACGACATTGTCAATGATATCCCGGTTTCTATTAAGTTATTTGCAGATGAGTGCATTCTTTATCAGGAAATACGTAGTGCAGACGACCAGGTTCTTTTAAACGCAGCGTTAACAAAAATATCTTCTTGGTGTGCACTGTCGCAAATGAAGATTAATGAAAAGAAAACGGTAGCTATGACCGTTACGCGCAAGCTGCTTCCTTTGAAGCACTCATATTTCATCAATGGTCAAAAACTATCGTTTGTTGAAACTTATGAATATTTGGGGGTTGTATTAGGTGCAGATTTTGGGTGCAATGAGCATGTTGCCTACATTGAAAAGAAAGCTTTACAGAAACTAGAATTTCTAAGACGTTCTTTGCGCAAATCTACCCTAAAATTAAAATTAATTGCGTATAAAACTTTTATCCGTCCGACCCTCGAGTATTCATCTGTGGTTTGGGACCTTCATAGCCAAGTAAGTATTAAAACACTTGAAATGATTCAAAGAAAAGCAATCTGATTTGTATATATTCACTTCAGTGCTCTGACGTCACCCAGTGAACTGTTAAAAAAAGTTGACTTGTATACCTTGCAGGCAAGACAGCAACACGATCGATTGAAGTACTTGTTTCTACTTTACCACGACAAGTTACGCATAGACAAGCACGCGTACATAAAAACGGTTCACCGACGATCAACTCGTTCCGAGCATCCAAAAAAACTGAAGGAATATTCCTGTCAAACAAAAGCCTTTACAAACACTTTTTTTCCGCGCACTGTCACTAATTGGAATGCTCTTTCTGCCGATCTGGCGAACTGCGAAACCGTTCAGTCGTTCATGGAGAAACTTAAACACCAGCAACCCACTTGACTTTGATCTTTCTTTGCGCTTCGCCCTCTATTTTTCCACTGCGCATCCTGAACAGGCTTCTATTTATGTTCCACTTTTATCACTTTTTTATATCAATGTGTTGTGTTTTTTAAATGTTGCGATTTTTGAAGCGTTATATGATATTTGTTTTTTAGTTCTGTATGAGCAGATCTTTGTCATCATAGTTTTTTTGTATGTGTACGCGTAAACCACTACTGGCGTTTTGCTTTGATGCACTAGTTCTTCATGGTGTAGGTCTACGTGACGTGTTTCCTTTCCTGTTGTATCTTTATATTTGTTTCCTTTTTGTATCACCCACCCCTGCCTAAGGCCTCATGTGGGAGGCTGGCAGTACTTCGGAAATAAATAAAATAAATAAAGTAAAGCACAAGAACTTTCCTACACGGGCGTGTACACAGGCAACAAAACAACTAAATGAACAAGGTGGCCAGCGTCACTGGTAGCCTCGCTACATTTAGCAAATGCGTTTTTATTTGAAATGATTTTAATGGTCTGTTAGCCTCATACCTACTTATTAGTGCTTTTTTGTAAAAACCGCAAAACGAAGATTCACAAAAATTAATAGAGATGAAATTAGAGTACTCCGAAAATCAAACAGCGCCAGCTGAGCCCCCTCGCGGCAACTCTTACAACCTTGTCATTGCCATGTGACACTGCCACAAAGCTTTGTCGAACCCCCTAGAAGAGATTTACGTTGACGGTGTTCAGCAGAGTTTAGGAGTGGCCATGTGACAGGGGTAATTAGAGAGCGTGTGGTTTGTCTATTTGGGAACTAATCGGGCTGCCACAACTATTAATCTCATTAGGGACTCGCAGCGGGTCTAACAGTTAGTCCGGACAGACTAGCTCAAGGAAAATTTAGTCCTCACACTTACACCTAAGCGGGTAACCGTTAGTCCCAAAAATCACATCAAATGACTAACTTTTAGTGCTCACAATTACACCTTTTGGGTACGCACCGCAATCATCACAATTACACCTTATTAGCCCTTGCATTTGCATCTTACCGGGCAACCGTTAGTCCTCATAGTTGTACCTTCCCGGACGAACGGTTGGTCAAATAAATTACTCTAATCTTATGAACTTTTTATGTCCAGTTCAAATATTGTTTTTCTTTTTACGGTGCGCCACGCCTAACGCTTTTTTCACTTATTCTTCTGAGCAGTGAGCTAGAAATAGCACTGAAAAGAACACGCGGAAATTATCATGCGTGTGTTACCGCTTTAATATATGTGTGTTACTGTTTTCGCGCTCACTGCAACAACGAAAGACAAAAGGAATAAATTCAAATCTTTAGTTTTTCCATAAACATATAAAGTATCTCCATTATTTCAGAGCCCCGCAGTGGCGTCTGTGCAATCAGGCGTTTGGTGTGGCGACACCACGGACCAAAGCTAACGGGTGAAGGGGGGGGGGGTTCGAATCCCTCCCATGCCTTGCTGTTCTTCGTGGCTGTGTCGTGCCCGGGGAAAAGGGGATCCTGGGGGTAGAGCCGAAGCCTGATGATTGGACCGTTAAGGCCCCCCGGCAAAGGCAACACACCCCTTTGGCCCGGCTTCACGCAGACGATACCCCTGGGCTGACCCACAGAGGGGAAGTCGGCAGTCGCCTTTTTCTATCTCTCTCTCTACCTACACCTTCGTCTTTCCCTCTCAATTTTTACATCTTTCCTGCCTTCTTTTCTCTTTTACACAGTAAAAAAAATTTAGAATTTGTAAAAAGGGTGCTTTTACGGGAACGCACCCTTTGCAACATCATTTAACACCCATAAATTGTCTATTTAAAAAAAGCACTCTCTGTTTGGGTGCTTGCCTCAATAGCACCCTAAAATAGGCTCTAAGGGTGCTTTTGTGCCTAAGAAGGGTGTAGGTTACGATTGACCAGATGGAATATGCAGCAAAAGAAGAACACGGAAGTATATTATCTGGGATTTTACGTCCCAAGAACCACGATATGATTTTGAGGGTTGCCGTAGTAGAAAGCTCCAGAGATGTTGACCATTCGGTGCCCTTTAACGGGCGCTGATATCGCACAGTGCAAAATTTTCTACATTTTCGCCTCCGTCTTAATGTAACAGTCATGGCCGTCATCGAACTCAAGACCTTCGGATTGGCTTCCGAGCAGCGTAGCTACTATGCGAATATGTGAACCTTGCGTTAAATGACGGACTAATTGTCTTGGAAAGTGTGAAGGTGCTCTCCCAATACAGCTTGAAGATTGCCAGAAGGAGCAAATCGCGTTTCATCTATAATGGCAATTAGCTGCAATCCATATCATGAAAGCTTTCCTTAGCGTTGGTCATAAGCTACATGTTTGCTATGGATTATATACACAGACATAATGTTTGCCCGAGTATGGGTGTGTGTGCGTGAGCCTGCGCATGTGTCCGTTTGTAAGTGCGATTGTGTGTACGCCCGTGCATGTGTGCGTGCGCGTGTATGTGCGAGTCCGTGCTTGTGTTGAGCGTGCCTGTGCACATGTTTACGCCCATGCATGCTTGCGTTTACGGTCGCGTGTGTGTGTCCGTATGTGTGTATACGTGTATGTGCGTGTATCAGCCAGTGCGCCCTCGAATTTCGTGTGTGTGTGCGGGAGGGGGGCACTGCTTCTCAGTGTTTAAGGTCCCACACCTGTTCAGACTGCGAGTCTATATGAGAGGTGGCTTAAGGAATGGTGGTGGACAATGCACTGTACACGGACTATTCAGTACATGGAATACCTGCACATTCTCGTACCTCATCATTGCTTGCGAACGTGCTGTGGTAGGTGATTAAATACGTTGAGGCGCTTCCATGCTCGAAAACGTGGGTTATGACCAATTCACACGAAAAGCTGTGACTGCGCTTATGCATAGCCATGGTTTATATTAACATTTATTAAGAACGTGCCTTGTCTTTGCTACAGGTGCTTAGCTAGCTCATTGGGAACCATATGGAATTATGTGCTGATCATGTGGTCAGCCAATAAGCTTAGCATAACAACCTCGGCACATTTCGTGGTGCGTGACAAGCCTTCTAAACATCTGCGACTGTGAAATAATTTGTTCCAGCGTCGACTACGCATTCAGTGTTTGTGGCACTATATGCGGAATTGCCAGACAGGGACAATGCAAAAAGAAATTCCACTGAAAAAAATTGTAGCAATGCTTTCCCGCTGATAATGCCGAAGACGAAATATTTATTGTTTCTGGCCGTTCCAGGATGCATGCACTTTGTTTTTCACAAGTTTTTCTTCACTATTTTTTGCCGACTGCAGTCGCATGCCATGAAAATACTCAAGGACCGCGAGGCTGGTAAATAACTTGCGCCGCTTTTCGGGTGGGTGGAAAGAGTGTTAGCAATTACAGGGAGTCACTCTTGAAGCGCGATTTGATTGCCTTCCGTGTCGAACCAACGCCCGCCGTATGCGCGATAGCGTTTGCTTTTCGGCGCCCTCTTGGCGGGTTTTCGCTTACCCCGCTCACCCCGGCCTGCGTTGCCCCGGCAATGGCCGGGTAGATAAGCGAAGAATTGCGTCGACAGATGCGGCGCTGCCGCCAGTGCCTCCTTCTTCTCTCTGTCTCATCCGTCTTTCAAACGCGTTGCGTTTGTCTAGGGCCTTGGTCACTGTGCGAGTTTCAGCGAACAGGCGCATCTTCAATGGTAGTCACGCATGACACCATGCTATAATTGACGCTCGGATTAAGGAATATTGATGGAGCGACGAACACGGACAACGCGGGGCTGTTAACTGTGAGTGTAGTTTTTTCGTAGGTAGTAATCACACTGCGCTAGCTGGACGCCTGCAGCATCTCTGCATAAGTAGGCTGCCAGCCATTTACAGCATCATGCGTTGGTGGGCCTGTTGCAGATGCCCGATTAAACGTGTCACTTAACGAGTTCACACTGATATGCGTGATGTTGTGTAAGTGCCCGCATCACTCATATTATGAGTGATGTGATCACTTTAGAAGGGCGCGATTACTTGCTGATCGCGCATTGTCTCTGCACTGCTGAAAGTGCTTGATATTGTTTCAAGATGCGCTTTAGGCTACATCGTAATAATATTTCTATCATTACTCAAATCTGCAACGTGCTTTTGCAGGTGTAAGCGTGAAATAGAAAGAAAAAGAAAAACATTTTTGCACTTTGGCGCACTGTACTAAATGGCTTTTTTTGCTTAAAGACGAGTATAGTTTGAGGTGCTGATATGCCGCAATGCTCCCAGCATGTGCGCGTCGGTCTTTTAAAATATTTGGGAAACGTGCCACCAGCAACAGGGGAAGATCTAGTGGACTTCCAAAGGCGCGTTGTTGTGGCCATTGCCGTGCATTGTTTTCCCTCGTTTCTGTTTGCTGTTTTCGTACTTGGCTTACATCTGCGATAACGTTCGACGTTATAACAGAATCGATAGAGTATAGGTGACTGTGGGAGTTATGTGCGGTAGCTCTAGCATAAGCCATGGCTGATGCAACGTAGACGGCGTCCGCGCCCGTTGGTGTCGTTCGAGTGCTCGTACTTGCTTGATTGTGTTTAACTGAGTATATAGGCACTGGTTACGTTTGTAAATCGCGTGGTCAATAACCGCTAATAGCGTGCCCCTGATTGCCATCATTTCGACATCCAAGCCCATCATAAGGATGAGCTTGGTTGTCGAGATATGCCAGGCGCTTTTTCTGAAAGCAAGCTTTGTAGAATTTTTAAAAAAGAAATGCGTTTATGCGTGCTAGGCAGTGCCTATTGCAGGCCCGCTACTCTTTAAAACTGGACGAGCTATCACATCTTTTATTAAACTACGATGACTTAAGATGACTGAATCATAGATGCCGAATTTTTGTGCTAGATTAGGTGAACAAAATACACGTTCGCAGCCCTACGTCTAGAAAGCAGGCAAATAGGAAGCACAGCATCAAATATACATTAAATGTCGTGGACGGAGCTTCTTGTGAGGGTAGAAAGAATGAGAAAATTTTTTCTTTTTGATGCCCTTATAGAGGCAGTGAAAATTGCACGGATTGCTGAATTGTCACAATTCCTGAAATTGTTAGAGGCGTGACTAGAGTAAAAAATTTTCAAAATTTTTTTGCAGACCTCTTCGCTGGTTCCACGCCCAAGATCAATTGTTCTCCTGTAAAAGAGAAAGCAGAGATGCCTTCACTGTTTGCGCATGAAAAGGTAAGTTTCTTGTGATTTTCATTAATGCTTTATGTTCTGAACATTGTAATTGAAAAATTTTTTTTCACACTGGCTCATTACTCTATAAGGAATTTGATTCTTAGGTGAGTTCAGGCTTTCGTAAGTGCCGTTTTTGAGCTGTAGTCTTACACTTCACCTCAATTTGTGAATTTGCTGTAGGCTGGAAAACTATCTTATCATCATACGAAATTATCGAAATGTATGCGTTGTATGCTTCGAGTTCAGTGTAATGTCAAATACATGCCATTTCAAAGGATACACAGTGCACATTCTTCATATATGGTGCTGCCTGAACAGCGCGAACATCATTTTATGAGAAATCATATTTGCTCTTATTACAAGACGAGAGGGTGCCACTGACGCCCTGCGTGGTCTACCCCGGCTTTAGTCTAGAGCAAGCCTAGTTCCTGAACGTCCAGTTAGACGACCAAAAAATTCTCTGCATCAGTAATGACGAAGAAGGAGTGACAGCACTGATGAGTTAAGGGATTTTTAGTTTTCAACATTGTCTACGGCCGCAAGGCCTTCAGCAACCACCGTTATTTTCTTGGCGTGAGTTCGAAGTTTATCAACGAAGTTGTTCAGGCAGTACGATGGTGAAAATTTTAGTGTCACAATGCCTGAACAATTCTTTTTAGTGCGGTCATAGTAAACTGATAAATAATGTTATTTGTGTAAGTTAATTTGCTTGAATATAGCTGGACCATTCCATGTCAAACGTCCTAGCCACTTTGGCGACCATCTGATGTATATGAAAAAAAAAGTGCTGACTTACTGCGTTAAAAACGGTGAACTGCTATAACATTTCAGCGAGACAAAAAGTTTTGTTCTTGTGGCTGCCTTCTGAACTTCCTGGCGTAATGCCTTCTGGGTGTTGTTTGTGGAAAATTTTATTTTAAAAGTACCGCTCATTTTTCTAAATCCAATTCGGCCAACAATAAGTAAATGTGCTTGTGTAAGGTATTTGAAGCTCATATATATTAGTGCAATTTTTTTTCCACACTCGCTTCCAAGAGTCAAGCCAAAATATGTTATGTTTGCAATTTTTATTCCTATATTGCACTTTGCAAGAATATCAGGGCAGTGAAGACTTTCTCCACAGAAAGTTTATTTTGAAGAAAAAATATCTATTCATCTCAAGTTGCTGAAATATACGAGAAAATATCATGAATTACACAAAATGGTGATTTTTGTCCGTATTGAGATGCAATTTCCTCCATGTTGTACGTAACTGATCATTGTACCTAAAGTGAAAGAAAATTAAGTTTTTTATCACAAAAAGGAAAGAAAAGAGCGCTGACTGTCAACTGAATATTATTGGAGGTGCTACGATCGCTTTTGTACTGAGCACAAGAACAGGGCTCATCTGCAACAACACATGTGTGACCATGACAAAATAATCCTAACCGAGAAAAGAATACTCTCTTTCGGAAAAGATAAGTGAAGTTGTACTGATGCATTGATTCTTGGCCTTCCTGATAAAAATTTGAAAATCCTCGATTTTTTCTTTTTTCTTTTTTTCAAAACTCTAATTTATGAACCAAAGGACCGAAATTACATTGTTTACAGTGTCCGGCCATGAGACTATCATAGCCCTTTTAACATTTTAAGCATGCTGTCTTGCTCTATCATTGAAGCATTGCCTAATTTGTCCTATGTTTACTTTTGCACATGTTAGCGGTATCTCATACACATTAGATTGGCATTCAGTAAACCTCTTCTAGTGACGAATAATGCAAGATTGACTATTCCTGTTGCTCTAAGTACACGCACATTTGAAAGCATGCAAGCATGCAACATACACTGAAAAACAAGGGCAATAAAGCGCTTAATATTTTAAACGTTTTATCCCTTAATCATTGTGGTTCTGATCGAATTTACCTATTGAAGGTTTATTGTTCCCACGCGTGTAGTATTGAAGACTATAGGTGCATTGTTTACGGCTCGGCCAGAGAATCCTATATTCAGAGTCTAGACCCCGTGCACAATCTCGGTCTGCGTTTATCAAATAGTGCCTATAGAACATTCCCAGTCCTGAGTTTGTGCATAGATTACAATGAACCTACGCGATGCCAGCACCGCATATTTTTAACCCTCTCTTATGTTTTAAGGACTAGGTCACAGTCTCAACATATATGCCACGACATATTCACGCAATGCCACTCACGCTTACACTACTCAAACAGGCTACACCTCATCAAATCATTGATCTCACGCTTCGAAGAGCGTTGCCAAACCAACAATATTTGCAATGATGCACTGACGGTCGCTATCAAACCACCGAGACTGCTTCTATGGGCTGGCCTGGCACAACTGTGCGATTTTTTACTGACCAAATTGATGAAAAACGACACTGCACCATAGCACTTATTTCAAGAATTCCGCGCAATCCATGACAATCACAAAGGTTACACCGAAATGTATACAGATGGCTCAAAAACAAAACACCATGTTGGCATACGAATTGTGACAAATGAAAGCACTCTTAGTGTTGGACTAGCAAAGTGCATGTTCATTTTCAGCGCTGAAATGTATGCCTTACGGGAAGCAGTAAAAAGTCATCACTGAAAAATACAGACAAGCAATATTATAGACTGATTCATCGGGTTCAATAAAAGCGCTTCCTTTAAAATGTGAGTGCGGGCCTTGACTAGATGATATCCTACATATGATTGTTTTAAATAATGAGAATGTGACTGTCCGTTTCTGTTGGGTTCCAAGCCACATAGGGATACCAGGGAACAAAAAGGCGGATGAATGTGCGTCTTTAGCAGCCCAGATATCAGTTAAACAAACAAAGATATCCCAAGGATAGCCTATTACAATTCGTGTAGCATTATCAACAAAATGACCGCAACAATGGGACTCCTGCACGGGTAATAAGCTGCATTTGGTAAAGCACACAGTGGGTGAATGGAAGTCATGTGCTCATCAATTCGATTTCTTTATATGTGAGATTTAACGTCCCAAAACCACCATATATGAGGGGCTACGCAAATTTCGACCACATGGGGTTTTTTTAACGTGCACCCAAATCTGAGCAGACAGGCCTAGAACATTTCCGCCTCCATCGCAAATGCAGCCGCCGCAGCCGGGATTTTATCCCGCGACCTGCGGGTCAGCATCCGAGTACCTGAGCCATTATCCACCGCGGCGGGGCGTGTGCTCACCAAGAACAATTTATTGAGGTCGCCCTGTGCCAACTCCGCATTGGGTACACCCACTTCACTCAACTTTTTGCTTAGGAGAGAAGATTTGCCATATTGTGAAAAATGTCAACGGCCGTTAATGGGTTTACATATTCTAATCACGTGTCCATACATTGAAACAGAAAACGAAAGCATTCCAGAGCACTGTACAAACACCACACACCGATGCACCAGAATCAAAGTTTAGGAGATGATTCACTTGTTCCACTCTCTAAAATTATCAATTTTTTAAAGGAAAGTGGATTCCTCCACAAGCTTTAGAAATAAAATGTATATACTGGTTATCACGAAGTCCCTTGTGTTTGGCACACCTTAGCCTGAGTCGCTCTTGTGCCAATAAACCCAATATAACTAACTAACATTATTCCTGTGAGTCCATGGTCAAATATACAAGTCTAGCCCTGTTGTCACATCTTCTACCGTCTTTGCGAAGCACCTCCTACGGAAACAATAGATGGTAGTCATTGCAGATGCCTTGGACTTGTTGTGTGCCCCTGGCTGCACAATAGGTTTGTAAATATGGCTACTCACACATGGCAGAGGATGAAGATGAACGCATAAAACAGGTATGTGCAAGTTGATATAAAATGATACACGTAAATGGTAACAGGCGATTAACTTTACCTTCACATCTTTTACTGTTCTTCCAAAGCTACACCGACGAAAGCGATAGATGACAGGCATTGCAGACGCTTTCTCACAGAGCCACAGCCTTCTGCATGGTGTGTGCCCACGGCTGCACGATAAGTATGTAAACATAGCCACACGCTGTTGTGTAAGCGTCGGTTTATGAGAAAGAGTAGAAGACAAGTTTCCTGGGAGAGAGTGACGTATATTGCCACATGTTCATCGTTTCGTGGCCCGGTCCAGATAAACCCCGGGCAAGATGCAATGCATGCTTTTTATTCGTTTCATGCGCGTGCGCATTGTCAGCTTGATCAAATGCGGCACTCGGCTGCACGCCACATCTCTCCCCTTTTAAAATGGCAACACTCTACGAAGCTAAACTCCAGCTTGATATCTCTCAGGTGGTCAACAGTCTCTCAACGGGTAGCGTCTCGCAACTGCCGTCTGAATGTCTTGCGAAACGTCGGCCCTACTGGTGGTAGGAGCGCAGGATGTCGCTCAAGTCTTTTTCAGTCACAGGCGACGGTCACCCCACAACAACAATATCCATCTCTTTACAAAGCAAGGGGTCATGACCTGTTGTTCGCGCAATGTCTTCGCTCAAAACTGGCATTGACTGCAACCGCAATGAATAGATGGTTTCCTCTCGTTATTGTGTTTTATCTTCCACAATTGATAGCGGGAGGCGTGATCAGAAATCGGCTTCAGCGTTCTCGCTTGAAATCCTGAGCTCTCAAGCTAGCTGTATTTTTTTCGGCATCGTTCAATGTCCGCGATGCGAAAGCGATTGGCTTCGTGCTGCCACTATTCAAAACATGAGAAAAAAAACCACGCCACACCATATTGTGATGCATCGCATGATAGCTGCAACGGTTCACACGAGTCATTGTGCGCCGAAATGAGCGAAGAAGCTAGCAAGCTCCTAATTTTTGTGAACCCTTCCAGGCAGCGCTTATTCCAGCAGCACGGGGTGTTTTTACGCAGCAACAGTAAAAATGGTTGCGCTACCATTGCTACGTTAGGAAGAAACTTTCCTTAGAAATTGACGACTCCCAGGAACGACTGCAGCTGCTGCCTGTCTTTAGAGGCTTGCGCCTTGATGAGTGCGACATCCTTCTCTTTCGTTGCCGAGACGCCTTGGATGGTGATTCTGCGACCAAGGTAGCGAAGTTCCTGCTGGAAAATCGAACATTTCTCCTTGTTGACGCGGACGACTCTTTCAAGTAGTCGTTTCGACACAGCTTCTAGATTCATGAAATTTCTTCGCTGTCCTTACTAGTCACCAAGATGTCATCTAGGTAGCAGCGAACCCCGCGTAAACCCTTCAACATGGTGTCTATTATTCTTTGAATAATACTGGGTGTAGATGAAATTAAAAACGCAAGTCGATGAACAGCAAACAATTCTTTCTTCGTATATACGTGAGGTATTGTTTCGACGACTCAACATAACCACTTGCTGATAGGCCTCATTGAGATCAATCTTTGAGGAACGCTTACCTCCCGACAAGGCTGCGAACAGGTCTTCCACCTTCAGCAATGGGTAGCGGTCGACATCAAGACACGGGTTAACGGTCGTCTTGTAGTCACCGGAAATCCTTATGCTGCCTTCTTGCTTGATTACCGGTACTGGCGGCGTAACATATTCCAATGTCGTAACTGGCAATATAATCCCTAGTTTCTCCATTTTAGGCAACTCATCGTCGAAACCTTTTTGCAACGCAAATGGAGCATTCCTGGCCTTTAGGAATCTTGGCTTCATTTGAGGTTTATGAAAAAGTTTGGCACGCTCTTCCGTCATCGTGCCTTAATTGTCTTTGAAAAGGGGTTGGTATTTCGCCAACAATGCGTCCAGCCTCTTTGTTACGCTGAAATGGTTGTGTCTAACCTTGAAACGTGATTCAGGTTGCAGATTTTTGCGCAGTCCAGTTGGCTGGCGTGTAGCCACTCCCGGCCTAGTAGAGGTGGTCTGTTGTGGTGCACGACGTAGAGCGGAAGACCTGCCAAATGTTCGCCTTGCAGCACGTTGACCGAGGACACTCTCTGGGGTTGTAACAGTGCTCCTGTGTAGGTACGAAGCTTTACTGAGGTGGGCTCCAGGATGGCTGAGGGAAAGGGCTGATGGAACTGAGTCGTTGAAATAACGGAAACAGCCGCACCCGTGTCTAGCTCCATGTTCACCAAGACGCCTTCAATAGTCATCTGTACGGCGATTGGCCCGAGCTTAGCCTTGGGCATGCTGTTTTGACTGAGGGTCGAAGCTTTCCACGACACAACTGTCAGCATCTTGACATTCCTTTTACTGGCAGCTTCTTCTTAGACGAACCTTTATGACCACTTCAGCATGCTCTCTGGATATGCCCTTTTTTGCCGCAGTTGAAATAGGTTGCTTCCCCATGCGGGCACGCTTCACTCCTGTGTTTTGGCGAACTGCAGCGAAAACGGCTTTTACTTGTTTTCTGCGATTCCGCTTGCACCTTGTGCACATCGCCGACTGCGCAGTCACTGCCGCGTGCCTCGACGGCACTTTTTTTTTAGCCGCTTTCATAGCCACAGCCCGCTCCACCACTTTCTGGAAGGGTAGTTTACTATCTTCCGTGAAAAGCACTCGCTGAATGTCTGCCCCGCCGCTGTGGCCTAGTGGCTAAGGTACTCGGCTGCTGACCCGCAGGTCACGGGTTCGATTCCCGGCTGCGGCGGCTGCATTTCCGATGGAGGCGGAAATGTTGTAGGCCCGTGTACTCAGATTTGGGTGCACGTTAAAGAACCCCAGGTGGTCAAAATTTCCGGAGCCCTCCATTACGGCGTCTCTCATAATCAAATGGTGGTTTTGGGACGTTAAACCCCACAAATCAATCAATCAATCAACTCGCTGAATGTCTTCTCGTACCAGGCCACACACGAAGCGCTCCCGAAGGGACTCGTACAGTGTACTTCAAAACTAGCACGTTTGCGACAGTTTACGAAGCTCGGCGACATAATCAGACAAAGACTCGCCTCCCTTTTGACACCTCCGGTAAAACTTGGCCCACTCCCCAATAAGGGACGGCTTCGAGGTCAGGTGGTCGCTAAAACTTTCTTGAGGACTTCGAAAATCTTTGTAGAAGGCAGTTCTGGAGCTGGTAATGACTTCAACAGCCCTTAATTCTTGGGACCGATGATACTCAAAAACGCGTGCATCTTGTCGCTGTCGGGTACACGATTGACAATCAGGAACGACGTAAGGTGCTCTTCGTACGAAGACCAGTCGCTGTCAGACTCGTTGAAAGGTTCCAGCTGCCCTAGTCTCCTGGCGAAGTGCCTCCATGCTGCCTCGGCCTCAGTCATGATGAAAGTCACCGGCTCTGCACAGTGCAAAAAGACAGTCTTCTTCACCGAGCCCAATTTCGAAACAGTTGCCTTCCAAATTGAAGAACTACGGCTTCAAAATCCCATCTTCGTCGCCAGTTCTTGTGTAAGCGTCGGTTCATGCGGAAGAGGAGCAGACAGCCTTTCTGGGAGCGAGTGACGTTTATCGCCCCATGTTCATCGTTCCGTGGCCCGGTCAAGATAAGCCCCGGGCGAGATTCGACGCATGCTTTTTATTTTGTTTCATGCACGTGCGCATCATCGGCTTGATCAAATGCGGCGCTCGGCCGGACACCACACACGCGACAAATGATGAGTATGCCTGCATACAAGAAATACATGCAAGGTGAAATAAAAACATACGTGTAAAATATGCCATGTAAAAAGTTGCAGCATATCCATGCAGTGAATATTGATGAGTGGTGTGAAGTGTCCATCAGTTCGTCCGTGTGTTCGTCCGTCTGTGAGTTTGTTTACCGTGCGTCCATTCGTTTGTTCTTGCATATGTCTGTCCGTTCGTGCGAACGTCTGTCTGTCCATCCATGCTTTCGTGAGTGCGTTCATTCGTCTGTGTGCCCATCCGTACGTACGTCTCTCTGTCTATCCGTCCGTCCTTGTGTCTCTCTGTCTGTCTGTCTGTCTGTCTGTCTGTCTGTCTGTCAGACCATCCGTTCATTGTCCCTCTGTGTTTCCGCGCATGCATCCGTCTGGCCGTGCGTTCACCTTTCCGCCCGTCTGTCTGTCTGCCTATCCACTTGTTTTTACGACTGTCCATCCGTCCGACCAACCGTCCTTCTCGAGGACTTTCAGGTACCGCCATCTCGAAGGTTTTCATCGTATATTCCTCATATACAAGTACAATATTCTAGCGGACATTATAAAGAATAAACGAGAGGCGGCTACCTGCTACTACTACTACTACTACTACTACTACCACTACATATACAGTGGACGCACGACCCACGGCTAAAGGAGAATCGCCCATAAACTTTCACCGTGATATCACACACTGTCGAAGAGGCATTTCAATCCCTGTGGTGCAACAGCCCGAGTTCGGTGGCTGCAGCCATATCTCTGAGGCGCCACGAACCACCGTGCCGCCAACAAGTCAAAAAGATCTTAGCGAGCGATGTCTTTAGATCAAGCAAGCGAACGCGAGGCGAAACACTGCGTTGCAGGCGGAGTGTCTTCCGCCAGTGAACCTCGAACACGAGAGCTAGCGTACGCTAGGCCACCGCCACAAAATGCGCTGACCTGTTCGGAGCGAGCACTGATGAAACTAACAGTAATGCAGCCGTTTTCCACAAACTCTAGCGTGTACGAAACAGCGAGCAAAGGTGAGTCCACCGGCACGGCCACCACCAACGGCGGGCCCCGAGCTGCTTGCCACCGATTGACGGGAAAGCTACATGTAATGGCAACCAAGTTTTACCGAGTTTCGATGCTGAAAGCCCAACCAGCCCATACCAGTGCACACACAGCGCGTGATGTAATACAAACGAGCTCATTACTAGCAACGGCAACGTGTTTTCGACAACTCGCGACACAGCGACGAGGTCTCCGTCTAATATTGTGAGCCCCGAGCTCCTCACGACGGCGAACAAAGGCGACCATTTGATAAGCGAGCGTCCGGGCAGCCGAAGGCAATGGCAGCGAATTTCCAGGCAGTCACAGAGCACAGGCGAACTGCAGACGCCGAAGTCAACATTCATGGTGCATTTAGTGCGCGCGGTATGCAACACAATCATGACAATCACCGGCAAGCTCTATCAGTATCGCACACGCGACAGCTACGGCAGAATAAAGAATGATCACCTACTTGTGAAAAAAATCTAGTGCAGATTTCTGCCCCGAGTCAGCCCTAAATAATGTATTCGATAGGCCTGCTTTTTTATCGGCCGTCAGTTGGCCTTCATTCCCAACCGGTGGTGTCGTGAGTTGGTCGTGACCATCTTGACAAAGCCAAAGAAATACAGCGTGGTGTGATGACGTGTTGAAGCCTGCTCCAGGCTTCATGGGAGCAGTGAAACGTAGAAGTAGCAATGCATGCTCATGCAACCCTACACACAAAGCAGCACGGCTCAATTTCTAGATCGTCGAGTTCTTCGAGCGCGACGAAATGTGAACCGTCACCAGCAAAATAATGGTGAATACTGAGCCAGGAGAGAAGAGAATGGCTAGTTTCCACAACAAAGGTTTCTGCTCGGCCCGCATTTTCCGCGCGGTTCATCCTTTTGGAGACTAACCCCCTTATTCACAAACTCTCCTCGACTCGACTTCCACCCTTCACTTAACAGAGTTGAGCAGTGTGCTACCACTCGGCTGAAAATGACGCTGTGCTATCAAGAATTGCAGCAGATTATCGCTGATATGCAGTGACTTGCCGTGCCCATAGACGGTGCTCCCATCGGCTTTAAGTGAAGGTGAAGCGTTGAGTGAAGGGACATTCTAGAATACGGTGCTAAGTGGTTTGCACGCGGCTTGAATTCCACTGTGGTTACTCCTCAACGGGCTAATAGTTTATTGCGCTGGCATATTGTGATCCGTTACTCCTTTTTCGTGTAATTTCGCCTTAGAGTTTATCTATTGAGTCTAGTGTAGCGGCCCTATTCGGAAAACTAGAGGGTGTTCTATGGAATGTAATGGCTCAGCGAAGTTAGGACACGTGGGGCTTGTACAGTGTTGAAGAACTGACTTGTCTATGATACTGTAGATTAGCTGACAGAAGAGAACTAGGGATGGGGTTTCTTTTATACAAGGATAACGCTGGGAAAATAGAGGCGTATGCATATTTTGCACAGGGGTGAAAGGGGTGCTGGCGCTCCCACAGAGAAAAGTAAGGGGGGCTGAGCTTCCCCGCTTTCGGCAGAGGTAATTGTAAGCTGCCCACTGGTATACAAACTGAGGCAAAATTTTGCTTCATTGCAGCACCCACGTCATTATATATAATCAGATTTTGTAACCTATAGATCATAGTCTTCTGCAGAGAAGGTTTCTTTTTCGTGCATCGTGAATCAGCACTTTGGGCTTTCTGCATTGCAGGCCACTGATGCAAGACTTTCTCACCTTGCGCTCAAGCAGAGGAAGCTACTGCTCGGCAGACCACCATGCTATGGCTGAATTGTTATTTGCGTTACCTAAAATATACATGACAGACAATGCAGGTTCAGGCGGAAACCAAATAGAAAACGCTTATAGGCCTTTGACGCGCTCTTCTCGCCTTGGAAAATCATTTCGTTTCATGAAAATTGAATTGAATCGCTGTTGGTATATCCCCGCTGGCGTGAGTTGACGAGGGCGTATAAAATTAGGTTTAGGCATCCGTGTCGCAAGAGCAAAATATAGTTTGCACTTTAGTTTTGAGTTTACCAGCCTCACATACATTACGTATAATATAGTAGCTTGACTATGGTATTATGAGAGCAATAGGAAGTCCAGCTGTGCGGCTCCTCCGCAGTTTGATCAATAGACCTGAGTAGGGGATGATTAGAGTACACAGTTTTCGGGACTAAGGCTGTCGACCAGCAAAGGCTCCCATCTGTTTCTAATAATGTTCATTTCCTCCTATGCACAACTGGTTCACAGCGAGCTGTACATGTGCATAAACGGCTCAACATCGTTATACAAGAAAAAGTAGTCATAAAAGGCACATGAATTGACGTCACCAACTGCTATAAAAGCCGCCACAAAACTGATCATTGGTCTTCCTTCTTAAATTGTGCTTCGAAGGAGCTATGGGCCAGCAATGCTGAAGAATATCATCACAGTAATGCACTGTTTATGTTGCGTCCGCAATTTGACTGCAACGAGATTTCGGAGATTTGTGACGCTACGTATCAGCTAGGCAATTTTAAGGAACACAACGTTTTACCAAAAAGGAAGAAGTGTCTAATGGAGGTGGTTCGCAAAAGAATAATGCTAGAGACAGTAACGTGGAATGGACGCATAATATAAACTCAGAGGTTTTTATAAAAAAAAAGCGAAAATATATATGCTTCATTGTACGAATGCACGTATAGAAGCCATGAGCAAACAAAGATGAGCTGAATGATGAATTTCCGAGGAATACAAATCTTTGGCAAATAGCTTGACCAACGCTTTCACGACAAAAGAATCACCTGTTTTGTGAATGTGTATGCCTCTTCCATTTCATGCACTGCCCTGTATTTGTTTCTTTTTTTCTTATTGCTAGCTTCACTTGCTTTGCGTTAATTGCTACAAAAAATATAACTGAAATGTCAAGCAATGTGACATTAGGCTTATTTTAGCGTTGCTGAACGGCAATCAATAAAAACGTAAATTATGTTTTTCTTGATCTTTCGAATTCTCATAGTTTATCATAATTTCTTGGTAATAAGTCTTTTATATGGCGCTCTTGTGGTAAATCTTATTGCGCTCACTTCATTTCGATGAATTCGTGACGTCTTTTTTTAAATATTTCCAGTATAATTTTGTGTGTTTTTTTAACTTTCTGTACAGTTCATTTATTTAAATACCATGCTAGCATTTTGTTGTTTGTTGCTTTCTTTTTCTTTCATCTGTTGCTTTGATTTATTCTTATGCAGCTCCTTTCGATTTGCTGCGAATTTCATACACGTATTTCTTCTCATGTTCCCGCGACACTTAACATACACATGTTCTAGTATTAGGAGGTCTCCCTGTCAGTTCATAAAAATATGGAACCTCCAAGTGTAATACTTCACAAATTATGTTATATTTCATCAAAGGCAGCTCAATAAATTGATTGATAGTATAATTGATTGATCAATTGAGTTGCGTTTGACGTTTCTGTTGATTGGCTTGTTCACTCTTGCCTTACTCAATTTATTCGAACTTTTTCTCTACAATGAAGCGCCAGCAAAAACAAGTATAAAAGGAGAGAGAAGGCGGAAGCAAACGTGATATCGAGAAAGAAAGAGAAAACGTAGCAAGAAAATAAATCTTCACTGGGAAATACATTAGAATAGAGGTAGAAATAAATAGAAATAAATATAAAAAGTTGACATATAGTATGAAAAATTAGCAATAAAAAAGAGGGGACAAAAGAAACAAAACATTCTATCCAGATCCACACTTTCTTTAGACTTGGGTGTGCAAACGTGCATTTTCATGTTTTTATTACGTAAAGACACCGCAAAAGCCACAACTATGGTCATTTGCGAAGTCCTTCACAATGGAAACACGTATCAAGACCCCTATGTGCCCGTTCAAAGTGTCCTCTGATCCAATGACTTGTTACGTACCGACAATGTGACTGTGCGTGGGAACCACGATTTTCTGAAAGTCTCCCCAATTTCGGCTGTCCGTCTATGTCGTTTACCGGCGTTTACGTCGTACATTTGCAGTGCTTCGTTCTCGGCGCCCTTCGAGTAACGTATTAACCCGGTTGTTCCCTGATTTAACCAAATATTTTGAGTACTGCGGCAAATAATATGCTATTCAGGCCAGAAAACACGTCCGAATCTAGCAATCATCCGAAATAACGAATGTCGAATTAACAATATAATACTATCTATATTAGTAAACTCTTGCAGTTAAAACTTAGCACGTGGCTTGTGTTCAAGATTTATTTGTAAACCTTAACACACATGTATGACTCAATGAATGGGTAAAAATATAGGGCAAAAAAGAATTAAGACTTTCTGTGTATTTATTCTATTTACAATGCGAAAATTGAACTACAGTTTGCACAAATATTAGTCGGTCGGAAAACAGCTTAATTCTGACAACCCCAGAAGAAGCATTTTGTGAAATTTTCTTTGTATAATTTGCCATGGTGAATTCGAAGCATTCATAACACCGCTAAATTTACAATCCATTGACATGATACCAGCTTTTGTTTGTGGAGGCACGTGGAGCCAAGTGGACTGTGGGGCCAGGTTGCCTAGTGGCTAAGATACTCGGCTGCTGACCCGATTGACACGGGATTGAATCGCAGCTGCGGCCACTGCATTTTGATGGAGGAGAAAACGCCGTAGGCCCGTGTGTTGAGATTTGGGTGCAATTTAGAGAAGCGCACGTGGTCTAAATTTCTGGAATGGTCTACTATGGCGCCTTTTATAATCATACAGTGGTTTGAAGACTAAGTACACACATCAATCAATCAATATTTTCTTTGTAGAAAAACTAATCGCAAACTTGAGAAGATAAGCTAATGTGAAACTAATTTGTGTTTTTTTAATGAAAAGCACCTAAGCTTCCATGCCGAGAGTTTGGCGTTATTTGTTTGTCTTAAATTGACTTGTACCGTACCAAATATTACGTGGACGTCAAAAAAAACACAAATACTATTGTGGTCGCATACGCTTTCGCAGTTATGAGGTCTACCACATCCCTCGGGTATGTAGCAATATTTATATCAAACCAACTGGAAGGAGCGCCAGTGTTACATAAGGCAAGCGCCACAAAAAATAAAGAACAAGTTAGCTATGGTGTCCCACAGGGCTCCATTTCCGGTCCTCTGTTACTTTTCTTATTTTTAGGAATAATCTTCCCAGCAATATTAGGTCGAACGTTCGTCTCTATGCCGATGACTGTGTACTTTATCAGGTAATAACTTCTCCTGATGATCACTTCATACTTCAAGATTCTTTCTCGCATTTTCGTTCACGGTGCTTAGACTGGCAGATGCGCATAAGCTCCTAATGAGCCATAGTTTTGTCATTCACGAACAGCCATTTTCTATCACACCATGAATATTTTTTTTAACAACATTGCAGTTTCACAAGCACAGAGATACAAATATTTTGGAGTTATGCTCTCTTACAACAAGCAATGGTCACGCCACATATACTACACTACATCTAAAACGTTAAACAATTTGGTTATTTAGGATGTACGTTGGTCACTTCTCCAAAATCCACCAAATTGTTATTGTACGTTTCGTGTCTGTGGAATCTATACAAAGTGTGTGATGCATATAAAATCAAATCTGTACAAAGAACATCTATTCGTTCTATTTTTCATCGCAATGGCCAGGATTTTCTCCCTCATCTGCAATGAAATTTTTCAAGTTACGACCTTGTGTGCTACACGTCATATTGACACATTAAAAGAATTGCTCTCTTTCATTCATTCGTCACACCGGTTACCTAATTACGATTGCGTCGTGTATGCTAGTGTTCTACCTATGAAAAGAGATCACAATCTTAACATTAAGCTACATTTTGCATGTAGTAACTTCTTCAAGTACAGTTTATTTCCAAGGACAATTATTCACTGGAACGATTTACCTCGTTCGGCTCGTGAAGTGAATATATCGGTTTTTGTAGTATAGTATAGTTTAGTATAGTAGTATGTAGTATGTAGTATGTAGTATAGTATAGTATAGTTTGTGTATAGTATATCGGTTTTTGTAGTTTTGTTGTAGTGTATATATATATATATATATATATATATACAATATTGCCAAGGAATATATAGGGTAAGTTATTAGAGCAATTGTAATGTAAAGGCGCCAAAATAAATGTGGGTGAAAACATGAGTTGCCGTGAGCAGGAACCGAACTTGCGACCTTCGAATAACGCGTTCGATGCTCTACCATTGAGCTACCATGGTGGCTATCACCCGGCCATTTTATGAGGTTATCTGTGTATTTAAACGCTGGAGTGTTAGCCAGCGCTAACTTTAGCCATGGAGGTGAGTGTGGCACACTCTTTCTGAGACTGTTTGGCGTCACGTAGCACGTCAACTTATTAGAAGCTGGCAGCTGACCAACAGTCTCTCGTATACAACCTAACGTCACCAAGTCTGCCAGTACGAGATCCTCATTAATGAACGAGGGAAAGAAGTGTATACTTAAGAGCTCGTTTTTCCATGTTTTATTACAACATAATGAAATCTAACAGACTATAATGCCAAGGAAAGTATAGGGGGAGTTGTTAAACCAATTGTAGTTTAAAAGTGAAGGAACAAAAGTGGATGAAAGGATAAGTTGGCGTGAGCAGAAACCAATTCTGCGACCTTCGAATATCGCATATATATATCTATATATATCTATCTATATATATATATATATATATATATATATATATATAAATCTTGTGGTAAAGCCTTTGAACAGTGGGTCGTCCTTTCCAGCGCCTTCTAGTGAGTCGCCCTTTTCATAAGAAGAAGTGCAGCTCGTGCAGCGAGTCAGTCCCCGCATTGACTGTCGCTCTCGTGAATCACCGCGCAGTGTCCGCCGATAAACCTCTTGACAATTTGGTGGAGAGTGCTGAGAGTGCTGTGCCCTTCAAACTCCTTCGGTCCGAATTCAATGCCTTTGGAGCTTCGATCCCGTACCATGCCTTCAACCATGCACCAAGACGCCGCCCAACAAACGCTTCCTCCTACGCCAATGCCATGTCCCGGTGTCACCCGCATCCGCGACCTGCTGTCTTCAGCGGCGCGGATGGCACCGACGTCGAGGACTGGCTGGCAATGTACGAACGCGTAAGCGTCCCCAACAATTGGGACGAGGCAGGTAAACTCGGCAACCTGTTTTTCTCCCTCGCGGGGGCATGTGGTACAACAACCACGCATCTGATTTTCCGACTTGAACCGCTTTTAAAACCGCTGTCGTCGACGTGTTCGGCCATCTGGCCGTTCGTAAGCTGCAAGCTGAACAGCGTTTACGTGAACGAGCCCAGCAGACCGGCGAGTCCTTCACAATTTATATCGAGGACATTCTCGACTTGTGCAAGAAAGTCGACCTGAACATGTCAGAGGCTGACAAAATCACGCATGTTTTAAAAGGGATCGCCGACGATGCCTTCACCATGCTCCTGGCAACAAACCCCCGCACTGTGGCAGAAGTCATTACGTTGTGCCAAAGTTACGACAAGCTGCGGCGGCAGCGTTTGATGACCCGTCGACCGCCACCACGTGATGCTGATCTCTCGGCCTTGTCAGCAGTTCCTGACCACGTGACCTTGCTCTCTAAAATCAAGTCGTTCGTGCGTGAGGAAGTTGCCCACCAGGTCTCTTTACTGCCTTTTGCTTCCCCACAACATGCTCAACAGCCATCAAGTACACTTCCACCTCAACTACGCCGAGCCATTCAGCAGGAAATCGCGGAGGTCGTTCCTCAATACCACCAGCCGCCTCTTGTATCTGCGCCACTAAGCTACGCCCAAGTTGTCGCCAGGCCGCCCCCACCGATTTCTGTCGCTGTTCCCCTTGGTTACACTGAAACCGTCGCGAGGCCCCAGGCCTTTGGAGAAACTGTCTCGCCTACATACGCCGGCGTCACCCACGTGCCCTGAGTGCCGCCTACTATGCACTCATATCAGCAGCCGTCTCGATAATCGCGTTCTGCGACATGGATGGGACCCGCGAACCGATGACGCACTGCTGACAATCGCCTCATCTGCTTTGCTTGTGGTTGTGCCAGTCATGTAGCACACTATTGCAATCGTGTGCAGCAACCGCAGGTCACCTCCAACTTTCCCAGCCAGTCAAGCCGCTCTTATGACTAACCGGTGCCTCTATCAACGTCGTCCCGCCCCGTTCTGTCTACCCGCCATTCACCATCTCCACGACGTCGCTCACTGTCGCCGGTGCGGCCACATCCACTCGAGGGCGACCAGAAAAACTTGTCGTCGTAGTTCACGAGGCAAGGGCTGTGACGCTGTCGAACAGCGGAAGCCCTCAGGAAAGCCCGTCGAACGTGATAGACGTGCTTGTGAATGGCGTTCGTGCATCGGCCCATATAGATACTGGAGCCGCAGTATCCGTGATGGACGCAAAGCTTAGCCGATTACTGCGCAAAGTGACCACGCCGATTTGTGGGCTCTCCCTCCGTACAGCCAGCGCCCAAAGTATTCAACCTACGGCGATGTGCACAGCCCGCCTTATGATTCAGGACGTGATGTATGCGGTCGAATTCATCATAATTTCTTCATGCTCTCACGACGTCATCCTAGGATCGGATTTTCTCTCCCGCCATGATGCCGTCATTCATTGCGCACCAGCAGAAATAGAACACACGCAATTCTGTTCTTTGACGCCGGTCGACAGTCCATGTGCTGCAAGCAAGTTACTCGTCAGAGACGACACTCAAGTGCCTGCAAACTCGTCCGTGGCGGTTTCGCTCTCCTGCGCAAGCCTTTCTGACACTGCTGCACTCCCCTCGCCATCTCATCGTGTTTGCATAAGAAAAAGCTTGCTAGTTCCTTTCGCGACCGTGTAAGTTACTGACGGCAACACCACTATTTTTGTTGTGAACTCATCTCCGTACGTTGGTGCGAGGGCAATGTCTCGGCAGCGTGGAACCCATCGAAGACGTGCAAGTTATGGATCAATCCGAAGATATGCACTGATCAAGTTCCTGTACGCTTACTGCTGTTTCAACATCTGCTTCAACATGCGATGATGTATTCGGTCCCTTCATACTCGACAACCTTACGCCGGGCCAGCGTTCCCAGCTTTTGGGCCTGTTGGAAGAATTCCGCTCTTCTTTCGATGTCGCTCAACCTTCTCTCAGCCGCACATCTATCGTTACGATTGCATCAACACAGGCGCACAGCTACAGCTGCGGCAACATCCATATCGCGTATCTCCCACAGAATGCCGTGTAATCAACGAGCAAGTCGACGACATGCTTCGCCGCGATGTTATTTGTCCCTCTAGCAGCCCCTGGGAATCTCCTGTCGTTCTCGTCACGAAGAAGGACGGCTCTGTGTGGTTCTGTGTGGACTACTGACGCCTCAACAAGATCACTCTTAAGGATGTGTACCCACTACCGCGGGTAGATGACGCCATTGACAGCCTGCAAGGAGCAGAATTCTTTTCATCCCTCGATTTGCGCTCAGGGTACAGGCAAGTACCTATGGCTGAGGCCGCTCGACCAAAGACCACTTTTGTCACCCCCGACGGCTTGTACGAATTCAACGTCATGTCTTTTGGGCTGTGCATTGCGCCCACCACCTTTGAGCGCATGAGGAATACTGTTCTGCGTAATCTGAAATGGCACACGTGCCTGTACTACCTCGATGACGTCGTCGTTTTCGCTCCGGACTTCATGACGCTTCTTCAACGCTTTCGCCATGTTTTAAGCGTCTGAGCGACGCCAGTCTGCAACTGAACCTAAAGAAGTGCCGATTTGCAGCTCGGCAGCTGACAATACTCGGCTACGTCGTGTCCAAGGACGGAATTCTTCCTGATCCAGCCAAGCTTCGGGCCGTGACCGAGTTCCCCAAGCCGACATTCGTCAAGGAACTGCGCAGTTTCGTAGGACTGTGTTTCTATTTTTGGCGCTTCATTCGAAACTTCGCGACTATCATATCGCCGCTGAAGAAGCTTCTTGGAAGTAACGGGCCTCTCCATACGTGGTCATTACAGTGCGACAACGCTTTCACAACACTTCGTCGTTTGTTGACGTCGCCTCCTATACTCCGCCACTACGACCCTACGGCCCCTACAGAGGTACACACGGATGCCAGTGGTGTCGGCCTCGGCGCTGTCTTTGCGTAGCGCAAACCAGGGTTCTCGGAATATGTCGTGGCATATGCAAGCCGTACGCTTACTAAAGCCGAGACTAATTACACAGTCACCGACAAAGAATGTTTGGCAAACGTCTGGGCCCTTGCAAAGTTCCCACCTTATTTGTATGGTTGCCCATTTGATGTCGTCACCGACCAACACGCACTATGCTGGTTGTCGTCATTGAAAGATCCCTCAGGCCGTCTCGCCCGGTGGGCACTTCGCCTGCAAGACTATGACATCCGCATGCTGTACCGCAATGGAAGGCAACATGCCGACGCCGACGCCCTGTCGCGCTCTCCCTTGCCTGACGACAATGCCAACAACTCAGCGTCTCACGTTGCCATTTCTTCGATTAGCATTCATACCATTGCTACTGAACAGCGCAAGGGTCAATGGATTGCCTCACTGATAGACTTGCTGACTGATCCTTCCACTCCATCCACTCCCGCGTTGCGTCGTCAAGCCCACCATTTCGCCCTTCGCGACGACCTCCTAAACAGGCGCAATTACAACGGTGACGGCCGCCAGTGGCTACTAGTTATACCTCGCAGTCTGCGCTCTGACATATTCGAATTCTTTCATTTTGATCTGCAATGTGCGCACTTCGGGGTATCGAAGACTTACCACCGTATTCGCCAACGGTACTTTTGGCGCGGTATGTACCGCTCCGTGCAGAAATTCGTTCGCTCCTGCATAGATTGTCAGCGCCGCAAACCATTAACGCACCTGTCGCCGGTAGGTCTGCAACCTCTACCTTGCCATGTCATGCTCTTTGGGCGCGTTGGCATCGATTTGTACGGGCCACTTGCACTAACGTCGGCTGGTAACCGCTGCGCTATTGTTGCTGTGGACCACCTCACGCGATACGCCGAAACGGCTGCTCTTCCCGCGGCTACAGCAAGCGATGTGGCCTCCTTTCTGCCCCAACGATTCATTCTGCGACACGGTCCACCCAGGAACTGCTCAGTGACCGAGGCCGTGTCTTCCTGTCTGAAGTCGTTGAAGCCATTCTCAAATAGTGCAACGTTGTTCACCACAAAACTGCTGCTTACCACCCGCAGAAGAATGGCCTCACCGAACGCTTCAACGGTATGCTCGGCGACATGCTCTCCAAGTACGTCACCGCCATTCACACAAATTCGGATTCCATTCTACCCTTCGTCACCTACGCATATATTAACGCCCCTCAGAGCACTGCTGGCTTTTCACCTTTCTTTTTATCATATGGAAGGCACCCATCACACACCATTGACACGATACTTCCGTACAGGCCAGATCCGTTTGAGTCGGCACCTATTGCTGCTATAGCCAAGCTTGCTGAAGAGTGTCTAGAGCTTGCAAAGACCTTTACTGCCCATGATCAAGAGCGGCAAAAAAAAGCATTCGCGCTGACGCCAGCACTAATGCGCCCACGTTCCTCCCTGGAGCGCTCGTCTGGCTCTCGATCTCTACCACTGCAACAGGCCTATCTTCAAAACTATTGCCCAACTACGAAGGCCCCTACCGTGTCGTCAAATGCACTTCCCCAGTCAACTACTTGATTGAACCCATCGAACCATATTCGGACATGCGCCGTCGAGGATGCGACATTGTTATAGTGGAGCGCCTCAAGGCCTACCATGACTGCTTATTGTAACCAGCTGTTAGATCGCCAGGCGGCTCCCTTTTCGTACCCGGGGTAGTTGTGGTAAAGCCTTTGAACAGTGGGTCGTCCTCTCCAGCGCCTTCTAGTGGGTCGCCCTTTTCATAAGAAGAAGAGCTGCTCGTACAGAGACTCGGTCCCCGCATTGACTGTCGCTGTCATGAATCATAGCGGAGTGTCCGCTAATAACCTAACAATATATATATATATATATACACACATATAAATATATACACACACTCACATATATCTAAATATATATATATATATATATATATATATATATATATATATATATATATATATATATATATATATATATATATATATATATATATAGGAACCCAATAGTTTCACAAAAAGGCACTATACAGATGAAAAATGCGAGACATTGCAGGCCTGCGTGTGCCGAAAAACTCCGTTCTTCATTACTCTTGATGTCTCTTCATTGTATACAAATATTTCTCACGATGATGGCTTAGCTGCTTTACAAAACATGTACGCAGAACATAGACAATCTAACCTCCCAGATTTCTCTGCCATCGCAACTTTGAAGAGGTAGAAATAAATTCATTGGAATTTAACCAAGATTATTTTCGACAAATCAGCGAGACCGCTATGGGCACCAAAAGTGGCACCCAATTATGCCAACATATTTATGGGAAAGCTAGAATCGGAATTTCTCGCACAAGGGTCCTTGAAACCACTGGTATACAGAAGATACATAGACGACATTTTTCCTGTTTGGACCCACAGCGAGGACGACCTTTTCAGCTTTATCGACACTTACAATGCTGTACATCCGAACCTACACTTCACACACACATACTCGCAAGTAACCGTAAGTTTTTTTTTTTTGATGTCACCATAACAATAGAAGAGGACAAGCTCTCTAAAACCCTATATCGCAAACCAACGGATCGACATCAATATCTCCATTTCCAAAGCAATCACCCGCGCCACTGTAAAAACAGTATTCTATACAGCCAGGCTCGCCGGTTTAAGCGAATCTGCTCAAGAGACGCTGATTTTGACACAAGCTCACAGAGGCTAAAACTTATGCTCAAGAAACAAAAATACCCCGCACATGTAATTGATGACGCTGTTCAAAAAGTGAGAAAACTGAAGGGTGATGACTTACGTTTGAAGAGACCACCGCAAGAAGACCCACAACGAAGAAACCTTTGCTTGACTTACAGCACAAACTTCCTCAATGTAAACAAAATCCTTAAACGACATTACAACATCCTGGAACAAAGTGAACGTCTGAAACGCGCATTCCCATCCGCTCTAGGTGTCGTTTACCGACGACCAAGCAACCTCAAAGACACACCTGTTCACTCTCAATTCAATACCTCACCCCCCATTATTTCATGCCGACCTTGTTTAAAGTCAGGATGTCTTGTATGTAAGGCAATGCGAGAAACACACAAAGAAACACAGCACACAATCCAAGTTTTCGATTAACACACGAGGAAACCTAACATGCGATTCATCTTATGTGGTATACCTACTCGAATGCAACGTGTGCAGTATGCAGTGCATCAGACAAACAGAAACACCATGGAATGAAATGAAAAAACTTTATTTCGTTCCTGCAGGACGCGCTTAGCGCGTAGCGGGCGTCTCCCACGTAAGGACCGACAGAAAGTACCTGGCGGCCGCTTCGTGGGCCTTCTGGACGGCCCATTGCTGGTCGGCGAGAAGTGAGCTCCTGAAAGACCTCTCCCATTTGCTTGATGAGGTAGAGTCGGGAGGAGTTGTTCTACACTCCCAGAGCATGTGTTTGAGTGTCGCTGTGTGTCCACATGATGGGCATGTGTCGCTGGGGTATGCATCGGGATAATAAACGTGAAGCGTGGCAATGTTTGGGTACGTGTGTGTCTGTAATAGGCGTAGGGTTAATGCCTGCGGTCGGTTAAGTTTCGGATGTGGGGGTGGAAGAATGCGGCGTTCCAAGTAAAAGTGCTTTGTAATTTCATTGTACGTAATTGGTGCATCCCAATTGGTATCCAACCCAGCAAGATGAGGTTGCCCTGTGGCAGTGCGGTCGGTAAGTGCGCGCGCTGCATCATGGGCGATCTCGTTGAGGTTGGATAGGGCACCCGGCACCTGGCCGAGATGGGCGGGGAACCAGATGACAGTGTGGTGCTTCAGGGCACTCGGGTCCACATTGCGCAGGATACGTAACGCCTGGTCGGAGATGACTCCGCGTTCGAAGGCTTTGATGGCCGGCCTGGAGTCGCTGTAGATGAATTCCCGTTTGATGTCGAGCATAGCTATAGCTACTTGCTCCGCTACTTCGGGGTTTCGGGTGAGGATTGTGGCTGAGTTAAGAGTCTGCTGCGCGGATGATACCGTGACCGCGGCGAAGGCTTGGTTGTTGCGATAGGCAGCGGCGTCCACGAACGAGACGTTGTCCGCTTCCATGTCTATGCGCTTGAGAATGACAGTCGCCCGCGTGAGGCGCCTGCCTCTGTTGTATTCGGGGTGTACACTTCGTGGTATGGGAGCGATCGTGATAAGGTCGCGGATTTCACGGGGAATTAGAGTCAACTCTGGGGGGTCCCTGGCCCTCGAGGAGAAGAAGCCGAGCTCGCGCAGAATATAGCGGCCCGCCTTGGTGGTAGTGAGTCACCAATTAGGATTCATTTCAATAATCAAAGAGCCCATGCGAAATCAGCCCCAAGTCTACCTCCATCACAACATCTAAATCTTCCCGACCATGCATTTGACAGACTATCAGCAACACTCTGAGAGACGGGATTTAAATCAAACCGAGAACGTGAACAACGAGAGCCATACCTTATCCATCGATTTA
>NC_134703.1:195266116-195411116 GCF_043290135.1 Rhipicephalus microplus
TAATTTATACACGTGCGGGACATACGTGCATACCAAGGTCCGTGCTATGCGGGTATGGGCACACCAAATCTCGAAGCTGCTTCAAGAAAAGGACATTTGCATGCGTATTATTGGTGACTCGTCATTTGTCATTGCAGAGTAGGCTATCTAACTATATATTCATTGTATACGTACCTCTATCGTACAGGTGTTAACAGAGGCTAACGTAAGATGTATTCAAGGGTCATTCACTGAAGTAGATCTACGTAGCACCAGCAAGGGCTACCATCCTTGCATGCTCATACACTGCCTGTCAGCTAACCACTTTGAATACCGACAAAACCTCTCTGTTTTCGGAATCACCATGCAACTGTAAACAGTAGGTTACCTAAAATATGCCCATGAGATATTTTTTTTGGGGGGGAGGGGGGCACAGTAGCTTTGGAAGTCGATGTGTCCGTCACATTTTCCGCCTTGATGCGAGTAGGAAAATAATAATAAATTATTCTGTTTCTCAATCTCACATCAATTATCGATAAAGAGCAGTATAATGTTCGATGGACCAACACAATATTTGGTTTAGTCGCGCGCAATTGCAACAAAATAACAAAAAGTTACCAACCCATTAAAGAGAAAAAAATTAAGAACCACATGTGACAGCAGCAGGCGATAATGTTTTATCACGGAACCAACATGCCAAGGGGGAGAAAGGCACTAGTCAAAAGACAAAAACGCTAAATTTGTCATTGAAAAAAATTATAAAATGACAGGAGTATTTATGCAAGAAGCTACATAGCAATTATTAAAAAGGTCTGTTGCGGAAAAATAATGGCGCGAAAAATACGCTCCTAAATTAGCTCCAGCTGGTACGTGTTGGCTATGAAGTGAGGCAGTTTGTAAAAGCTGGTGTTACCTGGTATCGTAACAAAAAATACTAATATTAGCAGAACTGATGTGTTCATAACATTTCAGCATGCCTCAAAACAATTCCAATATAATGCCGCACTCCTTCGTCAAGTTCTGTTACCGCCGCGTTACACTTGTAACTAATGTCTTTCGCAAACGACGCTAATGGACTAAGAACCATCAAGATAATATTACACCCCTGTCACACGAGAAGTTTTATTGTCATTTGCACCTAATGACATTTATATTTATTGGCATTAGTTGGCTGTCACATGGGGGCGTTTATTGTGAATAAAATAAAGTAGCTTCAGAAAACGAATAAGCCAGCTGAACACATTCGAATTAGTTATCGTCGCGAAGATTTACTCTCACCGGAAGAGGGAGGGAACAGATTATATATGAAAAAGTTAATACATCATATTAGTATTATTAAGGTTTTATTTTGTAGCATTGTTTAGAATATTCGCATTGGATTCAACTGAACCGTTAGGGAAAATATTGAATATTCTCATTCAGAGCAACATTCTCAAAAGCGTCGCCAGTCATGTTGAACATGACAGCCATGTGCTCAGAGTTTACACTAGCATCGGAGCTGTAAGATAGCCCAGAGTTGACTCGCGGAACCCATGTCTCCCATGTCGTAAACGTAGGTGTATAGCGGCAAGCAGCCTGTGTCGAAATAAAGGGTCCGTTGAACAGAAGCGAGAACTTTTACTCTGATAAGATTATGGGAACATCACTTATGACAGCCGATACGCGCCAAACGCAAGGCGAAAGTTTATGCCGCAATACTAGAACAACTTCATTCAGCCGGCTTCAGTCGCACTATTAGGGAAACAATAAAGCAAGATTGAAAACCGCGCTAACAAGTACAGGTGAGTAGACTTCATGTTTCAAGAAGATATGCATTCCTGTGACGCCAAAAGCTAAACTTTCATTGTCATATTTTCTGCTTCATGGTTCGTACCGGCAAGCTAGGATAGTTAAGAACGATGCAGCATATTTACCAAGAAACACAACGGCATCACGCATGCGTCCCTCACGACACGATTCCCCCAAAACACGCATCACCGTTTCGTCGATTGTGTGCTACACAGAAAAGAGACTGTCTCTTTTGATTCAGGTGCATATAATGGCGGATATGCAATTAGCTGTAGCGCTGTGTGTTCTGCATTGAAAACAAAGCTGTGTTTGTCTCCTTTAAACACATCAAAGAAATTGCCTGTAGGTTATGAGAGATAGCCATGCTAGCGACGTGCGCGTGTTTTGGTATCAGAAATGCAGCAGCGCTAGTTAGGAGCATCTCTCTAGGAATTACAGAGCTCCTTGCCATCTCTCAACCACTTGTCACATTTGTAGAATCGTTTACCTTCTGCTATATGACTTGTTAATCTTGTAGTAGGTTTACTGTAAATCTTCTTTAGCTTTCAGAGACATAATGTGAAGCAAAAGAACTGGATCTGCATGCATTCGTTGGGCGTTTTGTTGGGCGACTCACTAGTTCTTTGGTATACTGACTGACGATAAATGATCCCTCACCCATGCAGGAGAGCAGATGCAACGGTGAGAAGACTGTCGAGCTGGGGATAGCACCGCATGTACAACTTTCGGCAGATTTTCTTAAATGCGAAGAATTTTTTGGCGAACTTCAGTGACTTAAAGCGTATCTATCTATCTATCTATCTATCTATCTATCTATCTATCTATCTATCTATCTATCTATCTATCTATCTATCTATCTATCTATCTATCTATCTATCTATCTATCTATCTATCTATCTATCTATCTATCTATCTATCTATCTATCTAGAGATGCGTGACTTGTAACATGACTACATGCTACGCTAATGATGCACCCGCTGCCGTTTTGCTAGCTTCCCATGTATCAAACTCGGTATTACGCGATGCGAACCAATGACATTGGTAAATGTGCCATCCAAATATGATAATCACGAAATTCGGGTCATGTAAGAACACGACGTGCACATGTCACACAGATGATGCTCTCGCGGCCGTTTCGCTAGCTTCACATATTTCGAATTTCGTACTACGTGACGCCAATGGATGACGATGGTACGTGACTGCTGCAAACTTGATAATCTTGAGATGCGTGTCATGTGAGAACAAGACTACGTGACATAGTCAAGGCGCCAATTCATTTCGACGCGACGCGGTTCGGGTTTTGCCGGCGTTCATTTCGTTGCATCACGCCGGCGTTGCCATGCCAGGCGCCGGTCCTGCTTCATACTCGCAGGCGCGCGCGACGCTGCATTTCTTTGACGCATGCGCGTTTCAGCGGGTCCGGTGTCCCTCGGTCACGAAAAGAGGGAGGCGCAGGGGTGTCTGAGTAACGCATTGGCACGCAATGCAGCATGTCGCATTTTGTGCCGGTTGCCGTCATGTCGCATCGAAAGACACTGGTCGCGCCTGGCGTCAGCCTATAGAATGCTCGCGTTTTACTAACGCAGCGTCATGCCTAGTTCACACTGAAACATCCGCTTTCTACAGCGACAGAAATTCCCCTGCCGCCGAAACGCAGCGTCGTTCGCACTGGAAGCGCCCTGCGCCGCCGAATATGCCATCCACCACGGGGCGAACGCGAGATGGATGCGCTGTCATCCGGTTGTTGTCGCGGCTCGCAAACGCTACTACGCTATCCGGTGGTGTATACTTCGACGATTCTCGTACGCGAGAAGCAAGAAAAGACAGTACTGCTTACTTTGCTGGAAAGTGGCTGTCTTGTAATGCACGAAGAGCAGAAAAACCACCGACGCCAGTGGCGTTGGTGGGTTCGTTTTGCTCTGCAAGACCGCAACAAGCTCGGTCACGCCAACAGCAAGCTCGGTCACCACTTTCACGAAATACGGAGGCGAAGTAGGCACAGAGTAGGTTAAACTCCCGCTGGTTTCAACCTTCAGTTACGTGCACTGCGGCATAACAAGTGAGTAGGGCTCGGCCACCATTTTTCAAAATTCCTTGACTAGCACTTCTTTTTGTCCACGGTGACCAATTCGGCAGCAGACGCCGCAAAAATCAGTCCGAGAGCGATCAGTGTGGAGAGGGCCCTTTCGGCGGATCTCGCCGCCGTTGAACCGGATTCGGAGCACTTTCGGCGGCCGGAATGCTCAGTGTGAACGCGGCCTCACTGTGCCCAGCGTGAGCGCTAAGTCTAAACGCTACATTGGAGTATATTGGGCCCTTCATGATGTGCTCGTGGCCGGTTTGCTAGCTCCACATATACCAAATGTGATGTTACGTGACGTCATTGGATGGTGAAGTATATGACTGGTGGAAACATGATAATTCTGACACGCGCGTCGTGTGTGCGCATGACAACATACCTCGCTCATAGCGTGCTCGCGGCTGTTTCGCCAGCTCCACATACAATAAACTTGGTACCACGTGACGTCAATAGATGACGAAGGTAAAGGACACATTCAAACATGTTAATTATGACGCGGAGGACATGTACAGCATCATTTACCTCCATGTAGTAACGTTGTGCTGAATTTAATGTGACATATCAACATTTCTCATTCGTGCTTCGCATATCATTGATTCCCACTCTACGTGTGATCTGCCCATAATTTTATAGTATTGTACGAGATGACGCAACTTTGGCTGAAAATGTCTGTTTAGGCGTGAACAACATTAAGAAGCAACTGTAGTGCTCACATGCACGGCCGCCTGGATCGGGTGTGCGCGGCGGCGTTGCGGCACGCGCACCTTCAAAGAAATATAACTGTTGAAGTCCCTCCGCACGCCGTGAGGCAGCGCTCCTTTCTTACACCACTGTAGAAAGGGGGTAGGTATTAGGTAAGGCAGCAGAAAGGGGGTGGTATTGGCGCATTCATTTTTAAAAGTACAGACTGGCAAAGGGTCAAGCAGGAGTGCATGGAAGAATTATGGCTAAAAGGTAAAGTGGGAGGGCAAATGACACTCCTTAGTTTGGTTTACTTGTAAACGAGAGCAGAGGCCATAGAGGAGAACCAGGCAATGGTAGAGGGTATACTAAAGGACAATGAGGAGTTAGGAGGAGAGTGCGAGATAATTATAGTAGGAGATATGAATGCGCACATAGAAGATATAGATGGGTATACCGACCCGACAGGCAAATTGATCATGGATATGTGTGAAAGGCATGATTTGATAACTTGCAACAGTACCAAGAAGTGTGAAAGGCAAATAACATGGAAGGTAGGAAGGCTGCAGTCGACGATAAATTACGCACTGATGTCATACAGGATGTATGATAGGCTCAGGAGAACGCACATAGATGAAGGTGGCTCCACAAGTCTGGGTAGTGATCGCAAACGTATCAAGCTAAGCTATGAAAGAGCAGGAAACGTGGGAAAGGAACAAGATGAGCAGCTACAGGAAAGTTTCCTTTCAGATAGGCAAAGATAAATAGCTACTAAACAAATTGAGAAAGTAATCACTGAGGATAATAAAAGAGTGTGTACATACACTAATCTAATTAAACTGTTTGAGCTAGAGCTTGCTAAGGTGCGTGACAAGTCATCCCGGAAAAGAAGACACGAACCCAAGAGTTGGTGGGATGAGGAAGTTAAGAGAGTCATTGCAAAACGTCAGGAAGCCTCTAGGGAACACAGACATGCTAAGCAGCGGGGTAAACCAACATATGATGTTGAAAAAAAATGGGAAATCTATCCTAGCTGTAGAAGAGATGCATCCCTTCTGATCAATGAAAAGATTAGAAGAAACGGAGCTCAGTGGCTGGCATAGGTAGATAATTAAGAATGAAAGGCACCTGCGAACACTTGGAACCATCTAAACTCCCTAAGAAATGAGACGAGCCTAGGTCAGAAGTTCATCAATACAGCTCAAGGTGCTTAGCTAAGAAGGGACTAAGCTATTGAATATGTAAGAACAAGGGTAACAGAAAAATTTCAACATAGAAGTGCTTTATGTCCCACAATAGACAAGAAGGAATCACGTTAAGCAATGGCTCTATTTTTACTACGAGACTGGAAAAGAGCTGCGAAAAGGGTTCCTAGTAGTACATCAACAGACCCAGATGGCATTTCAATTATGCTGATAAAGACATTAGGTTCGAAGTTTAAGCAGGCTTTGAAGGGCAGTGAGCAAAATAATAATCGATAGTGAAGCCCCCGATGGATGGAAACTTAGCAGGTTGAGCATGATCTATAAAGGAAAGAGAACAAAGCTGACATAAACAACTACCGTCCTATGACAGTGACATCAGTGGTCTACAGGCTAGAAATGCAGATTATAAAGGAAAGAATGCTGGCATGAATAAAGAATTAGAGGTTGCTGGGAGAACTGCAGAATGGGTTTCGGAATCACAGGAGGTTGGAAGACTCACTGACGCAGTGCATCGAAACAGCAGAAAAGGTACACAGGCCCCTGTGGCTTGCATTTTTGAATATCAAGAGAGCGTACGATAGCGTGATACAAGTGGACTTGTGGGGAATACTGGACGCACTAGGTGTGGGAGATGGAGTCACTAATCTTTTAAAGGATATCTATAATGGTAACAACGTAACTATAAAGTGAGAAAAACAGGTATCCAAGCCTGCAGAGGCAAAGTGGGGGCTTAGGCAGGGGTGTCCTCTGTCAGCCTTGTTATTCATGATGTACCTACAAGGATTAAACACCAAATTAAAGGGAAGTGGACTGGCCTTCAGCCACTCTTACTTCAAAAAAAGAAAACTCATTGAACAGGCACTACCAGCATTAATGTACGCAGACGATATAGTGCTAAAAACAAGGAAGATTTGCAGAGATTGATGGACTTCTGCGGTAATGAGAGAGATAGGTTCTATGTCATATTCAGTAAGGCAAAATCAGCAGTCATAATTTTTAATGATAAAGAAGGTAGTAAGCCTTGAATACAGTAGGTCACGCTAGAGATAACATATAAATACAAATATCTGGGCGTATAGATAATCAATGGGACCGAGTACCTAAGGGAACACAAAATATTCGTGACGACTAATGGTAACAGGAATGCAGCGGTGATGAAAAACAGGGCACTGTGGAATTACAATAGGTAGAATATTGTGAGAGAATTATAAAATGGGTCATTGTTTCTAGTCTGATGTTCGGCAATGTGATCTTGTGCGTGAGATCACAAGTTTAAACAAGATTATAAATTAAGCAACGTGGAATAGAGAGGCTTGCCTTAGGAGCTCACGGGTATACACCAAATCAGGAAGTACAACACGATACGGGATGGACATCATTTACGTACTTGCTAAGGGTACCGCGAATGCAGCTGTAACGAAAAATAGGGTACTGTGAAACTACAATACGTATGACGTCGTGAGAGGAATTCGGAAAGGTACCATGGTCTCGGGGTGGAAGTTTAAAAATTCGGTCTTGCACATTAAATAAGAATTTCAAGCGAGATGGGAAATTAAACAACGTGGCATAGGTAGACTTGCTTTAGGAGCACACGAGAGTACCGCAGATAAAGGGGTACAGGGTGACATAATATGGACATTGTTTGAGTGCAGGGAAGCTAGCCACAAGATAGAATTTGAGAAATGATTGAGAAAAATGGGACAGGAGCATTGGGCTAGGAAAGTTTTCGGATAAGTGTACATAAAGAATATTGATACTAAATGAAGAAAGCGAACTAGAGAACTGCAAACATGTATTTAGACAACAGCAGAATACCAAGCCAAAAGAAAACATCGGTTCAGAAGAAGGTGAAGTTAACAGAAAGGGACATGTGGAAGATGGAAATGCTGAGGGAATCATCACTGCAGAATTACCAAACTTCTAAGCAGAAATTTTCAAGGGAAGGCTTACCAATATTTTCAGGATAGTTCTCTGCCCATCAAAGCTAGAACGAGAGTACTGCTGACCAATACATACCGAGCCAAATTAGGAGTAACAAACATGGTACGTATTGGGTGTGAAAAGGAGGAAGAAACGGATATTGAGATAATTCTTCCTCCTTCTTTTCACATTCAATGATAGTGTTCTGTAAAGGGCTTTGCCCTATAGTCGTAGATAATGGCACTGAATATTCCGAAGCATTGAGGCTTAGGGACAGTGAAGGCAAAATAGACTTTAAATTGTTAAAAATAACCAGAAGGAGGCCAACTGATTACTGGCTACAATCGAGGTGCGAGTGAAACTCAATCCTTGAACACACAGTGACAGCACTTAAATTTAAGACTAGGTAGCGTTAGCCACCACGTGATCTAAAGGGCGCCGTCGGATACATCCATCCATCCAACCATGCATCCTGCAACCAGGGTCGCGGAGATGAAGAGCAAGGAAGTCCTGAAAAGAGAGGTTCAGCCGGTTTGATGGTCGCAAGACCTAGCTTCAGCGAAGTAGTGGTGAGGTTGAGAGGAGACAAAGCAGCCGGCGTCACAGTTGCAAGTAACCCCCAGGGGCAATACGCTTCAGCTGCAAACTCACAGCACGTGATAATCACCGGTGATTCGAATATAAATTGATGCGCAAAAGCAAAGAGAGGGTAAGACGTGACAAGACGGTTGCAGTAAGGACGTTCCCAGGACCTAAGCTGGAAGCAGTCATGAGGCAAGCGAGCGCAAAACTTTAAACTACAGCTGATGGACGATTCCTCGTGATAATTGCAGGCGGTTTAACGATGTCCTAAATAAAAATACGGCAGGATTTGCAACCACACTGGCGAAAGGGGTGTATGAAATGCACGCCATTTCTCCTCAAATGCAGGTAGCAGTATGCAGGATACCGGAAGTACCAGAGCGTGACAGCAACCTTCACTGAGTGGTTGTCAATGCAAACCAGAGAATTTGGCGGATGAATGGGGAGAATGGCTTTGAGGTGGTAGAAATAAAGAGAGTGGTGCATTGGTGGTGTGGTTTTCAACGATACAGAATTCACTTCGATGGGCGGCTAGGTCATGAGTTGGATTGGCGACTTGCAGGACGCGCAGTAGCTTTTTTGGGGGGAACGTGGGCCTTTCGGTGTGCAGGATAGCTAGTAACGAGGAAAACAACCAGGGAGGCTCTTTGACAGGTGGCATGAACAGATACGATGCCAAATTGGCATCAATATCTAATACACGTAGACTCCGGGGCTGAAATTGGCGTTGCCACGATGGCCAAGCCAGTTCAGGCGTAGGGTAAATTAACATGCAGGGTGGTAGGAAAAGCTGAAGTGGGAATAGATAAAAGAACAGCTAAAGAAGACGAGGCCGACGGTGTATGGTTTCGTAAAAGCCATTTCAGGGACATGGAACATCTGCCTAACAATCCGGACTACGCATGGGAATATTGTAATAGAACAGAAAACAGCAGAAAGGGGCGGTGTTCGGGCATTTATACATAAAACTAGAGAGTGGCCAAGGGTCAAGCCTGAGTACAAGGAAAATTTATGGGTAAGAGGGGAAATGGCAGGGCAAGTGACGCTCCTGGGTTTTGTATACTTGTGGACAGGGGCAAAAGCCAGAGAGACAAACTAACAAATGGTGCAGTGCATAGAAAATGACATTGACGAACTAGTAGAAGAGTGCGGGGTAATTATATTAGGAGATATGAATGCGCACATAAAATACATAGATAGATATACTGACCCAACATGAATAATGCTAACGGATATGTGTGAAAGGCATGATTTAGTAATTTGCCACAGCACCGATAAATGCTAAGGGCAGATAACACTGGAGGTGGGAAGGCTGCAGTCAACGATAGATTACGCAATGATGTCACATAGAATGTATGATCGGCTAAGTGTGCTGAACATAGATGCATGTGGGTCCACAAGCTTAGGTAGAAATCACAAACGTATCAAGCTGAGTTTTATAACCCAAGTGAAATAGGAAAGGGGGCATTAAGAGCAACCACCTGGTAATAGTTAATCAGAGAAGCAAATAAAAGTAGCAAATAAAAAATTGAGAAAATAATCACTGAGGACGTACGCAAGTCTAACTCGATTGTTTGACTTAGAGCTTGCTAATGTACGAGTCAAACCAGCCGGGAAAAGCAGATACAAACTCAAGAACTGGTAGAATGAGAAAGGTAAGAGAGCCATATTAAGACGTTGGGGAGCCTCCAGAGATCGCAGGTATGCTAAACAGAGGGGTGAACCGGAAGTTATTGTCACAAGAAAGTGGAATAACTTTTGAGCAGCAGAAGGAAAGCGTCTGATTCATCAGTTACAAGATTAGAAGAAGAGAGGCCAAATGTATGGCGGAGGAAAACAAAAAAATATGAATGAAGCTGCAAAGTTTTGGAACCATCTTAATTCTCTGAGTACTAAGACAAGCATGAAACAGAGGTCTTTAACTATAGTTACAGCGGTCAGGCTAGAACGGGTTGAGGCAAATAATTACATAAAAACAATATTGACAGAAATATATAAACGCCACAAATGCGCTGCATGCACCATACGAGATGAGGATGAACAAATTAGCTCAGTGGCTTCACTTGGACAACGAGAGTGGGAAAAGGCGGAGAAAAGGGTCCCCAATGGTACATCAACAGGCTCTGACGGCATCCCATTCAGGCTAATAAAGAAACAAGGACAAAACTCTACGCAAACAACAGAAGAGGCCGCGAGCAAAGTAATAATGAATGGTGAAGCTCCCAATGGGTGGAAACTAAGCAGGATGAGCATGATCTATAAATGAAAGGCCGACAAAGGTAATATAAACAACTACCATCCTATAACAGTGACATCAGTAGTGTACAGGCTGGTGAGGCAGATAGTGAAGGATGACTACAGAAATGGGTGGAAAATGAGGGTGTGCTAGGAGAACTACAAAATGAGTTCCGCAAAGAAAGGAGATTGGAGGACAATCTGTTTTCTTTGATGTGGTCTACTGAAATAGCGGAATTGTACAAAGATTTCACTTGTCACCTTTGTTATTTATGCTGTATCTTCAGGAACTAGAAGCCAAATTAGAGAGTAGTTGACTCGGCTTCAGCATCTCTTTTGCCAAGCAAGGAAACACAATAAACAGTCATTGCCAGCATTGATGTATGCAGATAATATGGTATTATTAGTCGACAACAAGAAAGATCTGTCTGTAGTGTTAGACATCGGAGGTGATGAAGGAGATTGGTAAATTTGAAGTTCAGCATGGAAAATTGGCAATCATAAATTTTAATGATATCAAAAGCAGTGAGCATGGGATACAGAAAGTCACACTATAAATAGTGGATAAATACAAATATTGGGGTGTATGGAATAATAACGGGGCTGAGTATCTAAGAGAGCATGAAAGACACGTAATTACTGAGGACATCAGTAATGCAGCTGTAATGTAAAATAGGGCACTGTGGAACTACAATTAGTATGACGTCGTGAGAGGGATTCGGAAAGGTGTCTTGATCCCGGGTTTGACGTTTGGCAATGCGGTCTTGTGCATGAAGTCAGAAGCTCAAGCAAGATCAGAAAATCAACAACGTGGCATAGGTAGACTTGCTTTAGGAGCACACGTGAGTACCCCACATCAGGGGTACAGGTCGACATGGGATGGACATCGTGTGAGTGCAGGATATCTAGCAGGAAGATAGAATTTGAAGAGCGATTGAGTAAAATGGCAGAGGAACGTTGGGCTAGGAAAGTTTTCAGCTACTTCTACATGAAGAATGTTGACACTCAATGGAGAAGGAGCACTCGAAGACTGTAAACATTTAGACAACAACAGGATGCGAAGCCAAGAAGAAACATCGGTTAAGAAGAAGGTGAAGGAGACAGAGACAGACATGTGAAGGTTTTGAATGCTTACTAAATCATCATTGGAGACCTACCAAACTTTTAAGCAGGAAGTTTCAAGGAAAAAGATTTAGCATCACTCTCGGGGTAGTTCTCTGCTGTTCGAGGCTAGAACATGGCTATTGCGGATCAAGGCGTACCGAGCAAAATATGAAGGCACAGGCACAACATTTATTGGGTGTGGAGAGCAGGAGGAAAGGGCTGAACTTTTGATAATATTCTGTAAAAGGCTCTGCCCTATAGTCGAAGATAATGGCGCCGAATATTTTAGAGCATTAGGGTTGAGGTACAGTGAGGGCAAAATATGTTTTAACCAGAAGGAGGCTAACTGATTGGTGGCTACAATCGGGGCGCGAGTGAAATTCAATCCTTAAACACACAGTGATAGTACCTAACTTTAAGGCTAGGTGGTGTGAGCCACTACCCGATCTAAAGGGCACAGCCGGATACATCCATCCATCCAACCATCCATCCATCCATCCATCCATCCTTCTTCGACTCCGTGTCGTGCCTATCCATGTGTGGCATAGGCGTGTCCGGAAAAAAAGGCTTCTGGGGGTTCAGAAGATTCCGGGTGATTGGACTTCAAGGCCCCCCGGCGGTGGCAACACACCTCTTTGGCCCCGGTTTCACCTAGACGGCACCCCTGGGCTGACCCACCGAGGGGAAATCGGCAGTGGCCTTTTCCTATCTCCTCTTCACACACCTTCGTCTTTCTCTCCCGCTTTTTATCTTTGCGGTCGTCTTCTCTCTTACACTTACTTCCCTTTTTCATGGCGGCAAGGGTTAACTTTGTGTGGTTATACCAGCTTTGGTAAGCCATATTAGGTTATAATAATGGCGTAGTGCTGGCGTTGTGCAGGCCTGTGTACATGCTTTGCCACGCCCCCTTGTTGGGCTCCGTGGTGGGCGGTAGGCGCCGTTGCTGAAGAATTCAATTTGTTCATATGAACACTAAACCCTTTTTCTATTGATTGCCCCCAAAAGAGGTGGCGCACAGGCGCAAATACCCGGTGCATTTTCAAAAAACAAAACTTTTTCTCAAAGTTCCTTATCATTCATAATTCAAACACGAAAGCACGAATCATATCACCATTCCTCGTGTCCAGATGCCTCGCTGAGACCATTGGAAGTGGCTACTAGGCCTCGAAAAGGACTAGTGTGGACCTTCTGGTGGAAGTGAAGAACAAGAGTGAGTATGAGAAGTTGTCAAACGTTGGAGCCATTGGGGACAAGCCCATATATCATCACCGCTCATCCAACCATGAAAACCTTGAAGGGTGTCATATGAGGCGATGACCTAATCGGTCTGTCTGATGAGGAACTTTTTACATGTTGGAAAGATTAGAAAGTACAGCGCATAAAAATTTCTCATGACAAAAAGAGTTATAGATCCCGCACATAATCGTAACATGCGGCCAATGCACATTACCAGGTGAGATCGAAACCGGCTACCATAAAGTATGCCTGAGACCACACATCCCAAAACCACGACGCTGCTTCAAGAGTCAATGGTTCTGACACGCTTCCCAAAGTTGCCGAGGGCAGCTAACATGTGCAAAATGGGGAACCATGAGACACTCAACTGAAGATGACTGCAAGGCTGAGGTACACTGTGCGAACTACGACGGTGACCACCCGTATTATTCCAGGTCTTGCGCACGAGGAAACGAAAAAAAAACTTTTAACTGTCAAAGTGACACACAACGTCAGATTTTGTGAGGCCAGCCAGCGTGTCTTGCTGCACCGGGAACACATCTTTCGCCGAAGTGGTACAAGGAGGGCCAGCACCAAAACGCCATCACGTGGCTGCCCAAGCCACGCAAAGCGTGCCGAGTCTGCCGCTATTGCTCCCCACAAAGGGAGCAGCCCAGGCTGCCATGCCTTTTTAGAATTCAACCATGCCAGATGTCTCCTCCAGACAGGGCACTTCCGTGGTCAAGAAAACCCCTTCGTCCTCCTGGCTGGCCGGGTAAAGGCGTTGCTGCTCAAGGCAAAGCCAACTCTACGTCCACAGAACGCACCGGAGTGCCCGTCAATATCCACGCAAGACGCCATGAACACAGCTCCAAGTGCAAAGGTGCAGGAAGCGCCAAAAGAGCAGCGAGAACTCCTCGACCGCTCTAAAAAAGACTAAACCCTAAATACGGGGCCTAAGAAAGGCTCTGTGAGATAAGTCTCTTTAGCTACACACAGCACACGACACTTTCAATATGAACAACATACTACAAAAGAATGTGAGAGGACTGTTACACAACCTCGGCGACTTACAAGAACTCCTGAGGCATTTTTTGTTTAAAAGTGCTGTGTGTACAGGAGACACAACCTAACCCTAAGCATACAAACTTTCTCCGTAGCTATGCTGTTTTAGCAAAGACCGCCAGGATGCTCTTGCATCATCTGGTGGTGTTGCAAATAAAGTAAATAGAAACGTAGCTTGCCAGCACTTTACTCTCCGAACAGCGTTGGAGGCGTAGGCTGTTCGAGCAATTATTGCAAACTTATGACTATCTGCCTAATATTCATATCACCGCACTATCAGCTACGCAAACATGATTTTTAATGGTTTAAAGATGAGTTACCTGAACCTTACCTTGTTCTAGGCGAGTTAAATGCTCACTCCAGCCTGTGGGGCGACTCTCGCACCGATGCACGAGGGCGCATTATTGAGAATTTTCTTTTCTTCCCAGGCACATGTCTGCTAAACAAGGAAGAACCCACGTTTTATAGTCTCTCGAACAACACATTCATCTGTAGATCGCTGCATCGTTTCTCTAACTGTTTTTCTTTATTTTAACTGGAAAGCGGTTAGAAACCCTTATGGGAGTGACCACTTCCCAATCCTCCTCAAAACGCAACGAACAAACGATTGTACACTCCAGGTTCCTCGTTGAAATCTTGAAAAAAAAAACAAGTTGGGGGAATTGTACAAACTTGCCAATAACTCCTGGGCAGACATGGCTTCTTTTATTATTGACAATGCTGTTGAGTATTTTATGGCTTTTTAATTTAACACTGCTTCTCAGTGCATATCGGAAAGAGGCAAGGGGACAAGATAACTACACGTACCCTGTGAGAACGACGAGTGCCGAGAGGCACAAAAGAAACAGAACAAAGCATGGGGACTTTTGCACGACTCCCCTAAAGCTGGAAATCTTGAAGCGTTTACGCAAGCAAAATTTCAAGGAAGAAGAACGCGCAAACAGGCTAGGAGGGAAAGCTGGCAGAAGTTTCTGACAAGAGAAAACTCCTATACCGATGAAAGGAGAGCCGGCAACTGCGTTAAATGAATAAGAGCGCAACCAACATGTTCACTTTCTTTAGTGAACGTACAGGGTAACACCACGAAAGACCAAGCAAACTCCCTCGGTCAGTGTTTCGAGCTTCTTTCCAGCTCAGTACGTTATTGTGAAACATTTATAATATACAAAGCAACAGTTGGGAAGCAAAAACTTCTGCGTCAATCCAGAACAGACGAACCATACAACAGACCATTCATCCTAGCAGAACTGCAAGCGTCGCAAAATTGCTGCAACAATTCAGCGCCCGACTCTCTCCGTGTATTGTACAAAATGCTAAAGGGGCTATGACACGGTTCCTCCGAAATTTACTGTTTTCAGCGGCAACACGGAGGTAGAGGGTGAGATATGCCTAGACATGCGTGTAAACTGGACTTTAAAAGACTCATTGTAATATAAACCGTAGTGATTGTAGGCCATAAACTGCTCCCCCCGCCGGCGACCACCATTTTGCCGTGGCATGCACGATGTCACGAGAGGCGCGGAGCAATGCTGTCGTCTGCTACCTCCTACCACAAGCGTCTACCACCTACCACACGCACATAACACGAGCCACCTACCACATGCGGTCAGTTTGTTGCTGTGTTGCTTGCCGCGTAGTCCGCACGTTGTTAGTGGGTTGCGAGCGGTACCGTGTTGCGGCGTGATACCGTGGTACCATTGCCATGTCGTCAACACCTTTAAACAATTCGGGAAGTTGGTTCCCTTGCAGCAGGAGCAGCGACAACGTCGTATACGCGGCGCATTTCTATTTTGACCCCATCGCTACGAGCTCAAGCGATGACGAAACCGTAGAAGACACGGTCAACCCAGTTGACAATGACCTCAGCGTTGTTCCAAACGTTGCTTATTGTCTCTCGGACTGCTAAACATCTTCATTTCAATATTTCAAGCGTGCATGGTTGAAAAGTGAGCCGTGTCTGGGATACCGTTGTCTGTCAACGCCATATTCGCGAGCACATGTTACCTCGCGCAATAGAATTTGCAAAGCGGGTAAGTTGTGTGCTTTCCTTTCTGCGCATGTTCAGCTCCTAAGCTTTTCGCTTGACGAGCTCTTTCGGATACCTGAAGAACGACACTTTACTGTCCCTGCTCCGTACGCTTTGCAGCCCCACAGCCCTAGACGGGTGACGCAGCGGCATTATTTTAACCGCTGCGAGTCATTTCGTTCGAATGACAAGTTGAGCAAAGCCGAGACAGCTCGCGCAGCTAATCCTAAAACCAAATCGTCCTCCGGCATGCACATGCTCACACAGCAATCTTCTCTCTACATCATGGCTGGTGAGCGCACCAGTGTTGCCTGACAAGCCGCTCACTGGTCTCAAGCCGCTCACTGGTCTATAAAGAGAATTCAATTATACAATAATGGCTCGACCAGATGTGCTGAAAGTTCGCCAGCCTGTTTGCGAACGTGCAAGCATTAACTCGCAGGTCACATATTATGATCAAACATTTGGTGTCATGACCCCTTGAAAACATTTACCCTATAAAAAAGAGAAAACCTCTACTGGCCTTTATAACGCTATATGGTTCTTGGGCGAGATTTCTTAGCTTGGAAAGAAGCTATTGTAATTCTAATTCTGAAGCAGGGCAAGGACCCATCTGTCGTTTCCTGTTATAGGCCTATAGCCTTTACTAGTTGTATGTGTACGGTATGAGAAAAGGTGATCAACAGGCGTCTGCTACACTTTCCAGTATCGAACAATCTTCTTGGTCTATACCAGAGTGGATTTCGAGAAGGGTAATCTACAACTGATCATTTATTACGTGTCGAGACTGCTATTCGCAATGCATTAATCCACAAACAGTTCTTTCTCTCAGTATTTCTAGACATGATGAAGGTTTATGATACAATATGGCGGTTTGGAATACTGAGAGACCTTTCACAGTTAGGCATAGGTAGTACAATGTTCAGCATCATTGAGAGCTACCTGTCGAACCGCACATTTCTTGTTCGAGTAGGAAATATTTTGTGACGTCTGTTTGTCCAAGAAACGGGTGTACCAAAGGGTGGTGTGCTTAGCTGCATTCTTTTTATTTTAAAAATAAATTTCTTGCGTCTTTCCATCCCGCGTGACATGTTCTACTGCACGTATGTGGATGACATAGAGATATGTTTTAAGTCCAGCAATCTGGCAATATGTGAGCGGCAGGTACAGCTTGGCTTGAACAAGGTGTCCCAATGAGCATATGAAAATGGCTTCAGATTGAATTCACAAAAAAGCACATGTGTCCTGTTTTATAAAAGGAGAGGCCTCCCCCCAAATCCCGCAATCAACCTGCCTGGCCAGCGGCTGCGCGTTGAGGCAGAGTACAAAATTTCTAGGCAGGTTCTGGATTCAAAATCAACCTTTGTGCCACACATAAAACATATGAAAAACAAGTGCTTGAAAACTGTGAACCTCTTAAAGTGCTGTCTCGCTGTACGTGGGGTAGTGACAAAAAATGTCTGTTAAACCTGTACAAGAGCCTTAATCGCACACTTCTAGACTACGCTGCCATAACGTATCAGTCCATCTCATCAGCTGACTTAAAGATGCTGGATCATGTCCATCATTTGGGCTTTCGCCTCTCCACAGGTGACTTCAGAACGAGCCCTGTGGTAAGTCTGTAGTAGCATCTGATGAATGTTCACTTAATTTGCAAAGAGCATAATTATCATTCATGTTTTTTAGAAGTTTACCCAAATAATGAACACCCCACACACCCTACCATAAACGACCTGTCCAGCCCCACTCTCTTTCATAACCGTCCTCGAGTGAGACAGCCGTACGCTCTGCGTTTAAGAGTCTTGGCACGGGAAACGGGCATCCCTTTTCAACTCAACCTGATGCCTCCCGGAAAGAAGCTTTCACCATGGCAGCGGCAGTCCATTAGGTGTGATCCCTCCTTTGCACGGGTTACCAAACACGCACCGCTCCCACACATCCGCACGTTCTTTGTTGAATTACAACACAAATATTGCTACCCTGAATACTTCGCCAATGCTTCGAAATTGTACACCGAAGTGACTTAAGCGGTGGCTGGCCGTTCCATTTCTAATGCTGGCTTTCTGTTCGAAGTTCATCTCCCTCATTCTGTTCATCTGTCCGATGAAATTTCTCTGTCAGCCCATTAGTGCGGGTGTGGTAGGCTGACGTCGTCTTATGTACGGTGCCACAGGTTGTGAGCAGGGTTTTAATTATGGTGGACAGGAACGTCTTGCCGCGATCACTCGGGAGGACGCAGTGGTGCACCATGACGCAATACAATGGCGTTTAGAAAGAAGTCTGCGACGTCTGAAGCAGAACTTGTGCGTACTGCAGCAGTAGTGCAGCGTAGTGCAGCAGTCACAATGCAACGATTACCTGCTGGCGTGATAGGAAGAGGTCCGGGCAGGTCTATGCCAACGATGGCAAAAGGAGTCTCGGTACACGGGATAGGTTGCAGAAGGCCAGCAGGAGACGAAGTTAGTCGCTTCCGCCGATGACACAGATGGCAAGATGCAACGTACTTGGCCACAAAGGTAGACATGCCCGGCCAGAAGAAACGGTTTCTTATGCGGCTTTGTGTTTTGTGAAACCCCAAGTGGCCTGCATATGGATCGTTGTGAAAGGCTTCGAGGACTTGATGACGTAGAGAACGCAGAAGTACTGGAACCGAGCGGTGTCCATCATTAGTGTAAACGTAACGAACGAGCACATTGTTATCGAGCCTAAATCGCCGTAGTTGTCGGCGCAATCTACCATTAGAGGTTGGTGATATGCCATTTAGGCATTGGATAATTTGATTGCAATATAAATCATCACGCTGACGTGTGGCGGACTCGGTGTAGCAATTTAAAGCCGGCGTGTCGATAACTGCAAGGTGGGATATTGTGAGGGGTGACGCAGCGCCTTGCCCACCAGACGAGCATTCAGCTGACGCACTTGATGATGACAGTGGAAGGAGGCAGCGAGAGAGAGCATCTGCATCTTGATGTCTTTTGCCAGACTTATAGATGACGTCAAAATCGTACTCTTGTAGGCGGAGCACCCAACGACCGAGGCGACCAGACAAGTTTCTCAGTGTGGATAGCCAGCAGAAGGCGTGGTGGTCTGTAATAACTATGAAGTGACGTCCGTAAAGATATGGTCGAAATTTTTGTATGCCCCAAACGACACTGATCTCACCTTGTTCTGGTGATTTTACTATACACACTTTACCCGCCTCTTGTGCGTGGGCTTTGAGGCCCCTACACAGCTTCGTACTATATTCATTGTTCATATCTTTTTTACTCATTACCTGGCACTCTTTGGCAATCAAGTGGCCCTTGTGCCAAAAACCACCATATATCATCATCATCATTAGAAGTGAAGGCTTCGTACTAGCGCCCCGCCGCGGTGGTATAGTGGCTAAGGTACTCGGCTGCTGACCCGCAGGGCGCGGGTTCGAATCCCGGCTGCGGCGGCTCCATTTCCGATGGAGGCGGAAATGTTGTAGGCCCATGTGCTCAGATTTGGGTGCACGTTAAAGAACCCCAGGTGGTCTAAATTTCCGGAGCCCTCCACTACGGCGTCTCTCATAATCATATAGTGGTTTTGGGACGTTAAACCCCACATATCAATCAATCAAGGCTTCGTACTAGCGATAGAGAAGATGATTGTAAGTGTGCTAGTTCTGCGTGAGTTCATGTGTGTATGTGCGTGTGTGTGCGTGATTGCGTGCTTTTGTGCGGGTTCTAGTATGCGAGTGCTGTCTATGGGTGCGAATGTGTGCGTATGTGAGAGCACGCACTCGTCTGCCTGTGTAAGTGCACTTGTGTGTTCGTTCTTTTGAGCGTGAGTGCGTGCGGATGTTTGTGTGTGTGAAAATGTGCGCGCATGTGCGCGCGTGCTCGTCAGTCTGTTACACGCGCTTGTTTGTGTGTGTGAGCGAACGCACTCACCCGTTTGTGTTCTTTTGGGCGTGCGAATGTGTGTCTGTGTGCGCACATTCGTGTTGTGTGGGCGAATACGTGTGTATGTCTGTCTATGTGCGCGTGGGTTCGTTTTTGCGTAGTTTTGGGCGTGTTCTTCTGTCACTGCGTTTTCCCACGCGTAAACAACCCGCCTTCTACGTGTACTTGAAACGCTAAGCGTCGTCTGCGTCTGTGCGCACATTACCACTGGTTGCGCTCAGCCTTCTTTTTGCACAGAGTTACGAGACGCATGCCTATTTAGTGAAGGCAAATAGACGCAAGTCTATTTTGCCTTCACTGTTCCTAACGCCCAATGCTTTGAAAAAGTGGCCGCTATTATATTCGAGAATAGGGTGGAGCCCTTTACAGAACATTATCAGTTGTTCAACCATTTCCCCCTCCTCTCCACGCACACTACATACTGTGTCTGTGCCTTCATGATTTCTCAGTACATCTTGGTCCACAATACTCCCGTTCTAGCGTCGAAGAGCACAGAGCTACCCCGAGAATTATCGCAGATCTCTTGCCTTGCAATATCCTGCTTAAAAGTTTGGTAGGTCTCCAGTGATTATTTTGTAATCATTCCAATCTTCCACATGTCACTGAATAATTCCTCCACCTTTTCCTAACGCATCTTTTCGTTGGGTTTGGTATTCAGCTGTTAATAAATAAATACTTGCTTGACAATTTTCGAGTTTGTTTCTTCCATTTAGTATCAACATTGTTCATGTACAAGTAACTGAAAACTTTCTTAGCCCAACGCTACGCTACTCTCCTATTTTTCTCGATCACTCCTCAAATTATATCTTGCTGCTACCTTCCCTGCACTCAAACGATGTACATCCCTTGTCTCCCTGTACCCTATGATTTGGGTATTCCCGTGTGCTCGCAAAGCAAGTCTGCCTATGCCACGTTGTTTATTTTCAATTTTGCTTCAATTTATGATTTCATGCACACGACCACAGTGCCGAACATCTAACCCGGGACCATGACACCTTTCCGAATCTCTATTGCAAAGTCATACCTATGGTAGTTTTACAGTGCCCTTTTTTTTCATTGCAGCTGCATTCCTGGTGCCCTTAGTTCCTAAAATCTTTCGTGCTCCTTTAAATACTCAGCCCCGTTATTTATTCATAAGCCAGAGTATTTGTACTTATTCAGTATTAATAGCGTGACTTCTTGTATCTTATGCTCACTGCCTTTGTTATCAATAAAAATCATGATTGATGATTTTTGCCTGCTCAACTTCAAATATAGCGAATCTCCCTCATTACCATAGATGTATATTGTTCCCTGCAGATATTACTTGTTGTCGGCTAATACTTCTATATCATCTGCGTACATCAATGGTGGTAATGACTGTTTAGTGTCTTTTCCTTGCTTGGCAAAAAAGAGGCTGAATCCAAGTCGACTGTCTTCTAATTTGGCTTCTAGTCCCTGTAGATACAGCATTATTAACAAAGGTGACAAGGGACATCCCTGTCAAAGCCTGGGTTGTATCTCTTGAGGTTCAGATACCCGTTCTTCCCATTTGAAAACTACCTTGTTACTTTTATAGATCACCATTAGAAGATTCGTTTTCATCTTCCACATCTAGGGTATCCAGTATTCCCCACAAGTCTTCTCGAATCACACTATTGTTAGCACTCTTGATATCTAGAAATGCAAGCCAAAGGGGCCTGTGTTCTTTTTCCGCTATTTAAACAGACTGCATCGATGAAAACGAATTGTCCTCGAACCTCCTTCGTTTGCGGAACCCTCTCTTGTAGTTCTTACTGAAACCCCTCATTCTCCACCCATATATGTACTCGTTTCTTTATTATCTGCATCACCAGCCTGCAAACCACCCGTTTCACTGTTAGAGGACGGTAGTTATTTATATCGGCTTTCTCCCCTTTCATTTAGAGATCATGTTCATCCTGCTTAGTTTTCATTCAATAGGAGCTTCACCATTCATTGATGCTTTGCTCGCTGCCTCTCAATGTTTGCCTAAAGTTTGGACCTAGTTTCTTTATTAGCATGATTGGGATGCCGTCAGGGCCTGTTTATGTGCTATTAAGAACTCTTTTGTCGGCCCTTTTCCACTCGCGTTGTCCCATTGGAGCCACTGAGCTAATTGGTCCACTCTCATTTGGTACGGTGCATGCAGAGCTCTGTTCGTGTACAAATTGGCCCCGCCGCGGTGGTCTAGTGGCTAAGGTACTCGGCTGCTGACCCGCAGGTCGCGGGTTCAAATCCCGGCTGCAGCGGCTGCATCTCCGATGAAGGCGGAAATGTCGAGGCCCGTGTGCTCAGATTTGGGTGCACGTTAAAGAACGCCAGGTGGTCAAAATTTCCGGAGCCCTTCACTACGGCGTCTCTCATAATCATATGGTGGTTTTGGGACGTTAAACCACACAAGTCAATCAATCGTGTACAAATTGTTCTGTCATCATTGTTTTCATATATTCAGTTGCTTTATTCTCTTCTAGCCTGACCCCTTGAACTGTAGGCTTAAACCTCTGTTTTATGCTAGTCTTAGTACTTGGAGAATTGAGGTGGCTTCAAAACTTTCAAGCTGCCTTTCTATCCTTCTTGTTTAATTCCGCCGTCTATTGGGCCCTCTTTCTTCTAATCTTTTCACTGACCAACTCGGACGCTTCCCTTCTGCAGCTCAAAACGTTGTCCCATTTTCGTTTGACATCACCTTCCAGTTCACCACTCCGTTTAGCATACTTATGTTCCGTGAAGGCTTCCCGACGTCTTACTATGGCTCCTTTATATTCTCATCTCACCAGATTTTGGGTTTGTGGCTACATTTCCCGGTTGATTTGACTCGTATTTTAGCAAGCTTTAACGCAAACAGTTGAGTTATATTATTGTACGTCCACTCTGTTTTAGTATCCTCGTTGATTATTTTCTTAATCTTTTTAGTTGCTATTTCTGTTTACCTTTCTGAATAAGTATTACGGTGTGGTTGCTCGTATTTCTGTCTTTCCAATTTCATTTGTCTTCCAAAACTCACCTTGATACGTTTGTGATCACTACACAACTTTCTGGACCCATAATATTCATTGTTGATCACTCTTATCAAATCATACATGCTATGGTACATTACTGCGTAATCTATCATTGACTGCAGCCTTCCCACTTCCTATGTTATCTGCCCTTCGCAATTCTCGATGCTGTTGCTAATGATTAAATCATGTCTTTCACACATATCCCATAACATTCTGCCTGTTGGGTCAGTTTATCTATCTAAACCATCTATGTGCGCATTCATATCTACCCGCACTCTTCTTCTAGTTTGTCAACGTCTTTTTCTATGCACTCTACCATTTGTTGGCTTTAGCCCCTGTCAGCAAGTATACACACCCAGGAGTGTCATTTGCCCTGCCAGTTTTCCTTTTAGCCATAAATGTTACCTGCACTCCTGCTTGGCCTTTTGCCTGCCTTTGCTTTTATGAAATAATGGCCCAATAGCGTCCTCTGTTCTGCTGCCTTCTGTTCTATTAGAATAGTGCCGCGCGTAGTCCGGCTTGTTAGGAGGTTGTTCCATATTCCAAAGATGTGTTTCTACAAAATAATATTCCTTTGGCCTCTCCTCCCTTAGCTCTTCTTCTATCTGTTTCCACTGCTCCCTATCCCTGCCACCCTGCAAGTTATTATACCTTACGTCAAAATTGGCTCGGCCCTCGTGGCTACGTCGATCTGCCCCAGCTGTATTAGGTAATATTGCCAATTTGTAATCGTATCTGTCTATACCACCTGTCAAAGAATCCCCTGGTTGTTTTTCTCGTTACTATTTATCCTGATCCCCGAAGAGCCCGCGTGCTCCTCAATAAAGCTACTGCGCGTTCTGCAAGTTGCCAGCCCACCTAATGACCTTCCCTACCATGAAATTGAATTATGTCTCGTTAAAAACCACTCAACCTATGTACCCTCTGTTCATTTCCACCACCTCAAAGTATTTCTCTCCAATCATCTGCCATATCTCCTGCTTTGCGTTGACAACCACTCTTTGCAGGTTGAAGTCACGCACTGGTACCTCCGGTGTCGTGCATATCACTACCTGTACCTGAAGAGAAATCGCGCATGTCATTGACTCCTTTCGCCAGTTTGGTCACTAGTTTTCCCATATCTTCATTTAAGACATCGTTTAAACTGCTCGAAATTATCACGAGGTTTCGTCCATCAGCTGTAGTTTTCAGTTTTGCGCTCGCTTGCCTCATGATTGCTTCCAGCTTGTGCCCTGTGAACATCCCAACTGCGACCCTCTCGTCACCTCTTACGCTCTCTTTGATTGCTTCTGCGCATCGATTGAAGTTCGAGTGACCGGCAATTATCACGTGCTGTGACTTTTCAGCTGGAGTGCCCTGCACCTCGGGATTACTTGCACCTGCGATGCCAGGTGCTTTGTCCCCTCAGCCCCACCACTACTTCTCTGAAGCTGGGTCTTGCGACCATTGAACCTGCTGAGCCTGTTTTTTTTGAACTTGCTTGCACTTTCTTCTCCGCCATTCTAGTTACTGGTGCTTACCGCTCTTTCCATCGTCTGCTCCTTTGTTCACCTTCACCAGTGCCTCCTCGGCGAACTTGAGCCTTTCGCCCATAGCCCTCGTTTTCTCTTGCTCTCGCCAACGCAGTCTACAGCTCGGTGATTCTCATCAGCAGTTCACTCTGAGCACCCATTCATTTCTACATTTTTTTCCTTGAATTCAGATAGTCTAAACTTATCGTCAGCCTCCTCATCTTCGCGTCCGCGCTTGGGTCTATTTCTTATCCCCAACGCTATCTTGAACATTTTACAGCCTTTTCAAACATGTCTTTTTGACACCGATTGTCCTTCTGAGTTGTCCCACTCGATAATTACGAAACACGGCGTACGACGAACCCTCCCCTACGAAAAAAAAGGCTGAGCCCTACTACAAAAATTTTCGTGTTCGGCGAGCGTGCACGTCCCCCACACAGGGTAGCAAGAAAAACAACACAAAAAAGAAATACTCTCACTCACACAAACTAGTAAGTACCCTGTGACGGACCCCCGAAAAAGACGTACAATGTATTGGGTACTACATAGATTTACCTGCTGCCTTAATGTTTTTACAAGCAAGCTCGGAAAATGCAAAACCATCTATCTGTGTAGTCAATCAGCAGCGCTCAATAAACACGTCCATCCACCCTCACATGCCAAGAACTTGGCTGAATGTTTAGCTGAAGACGGTTTCAGATGTACTTGGCAAGTGCTTGTCGTACTTCTTGATTGATTTCTGGGGTTTAACGTCCCAAAACCACCATATTATTATGAGAGACGCCGTAGTGGGGGGCTCCGGAAATTTTGACCACCTGGGGTTCTTTAACGTGCACCCAAATCTGATGTCGTACTTCTTCACCTTGTCCTATTGAAACCCTACTGATATGGAAGGACTGCTGGTACAATGCCTAAAAAGCTCGCTAATGCGGTTCCCAGTGCTGTATCACAGCATTTCTGAAAGACTCGCAAATATTATGCAGGATACAGGCTCTCTTGTTGACCTGCCGAGCATCGGCCTGTTTACAGTTCATCCTCTTCATCGTGAAATGGAAACGTGTCTTCAAACTATCGAATGCATTTTCCATGATTTGCCTTGTTAAGTACAAATTGTAATGGATATGGCCTTAATCGATATAGGCAAAACAAGTAGGAATAGCTTCAGTAAAATTTGTGTGACGGGAAAATCTTTGTCACAAAGTATGACAGGTTTCACCAGGCAGTTTTTGATAATGGCCACCGGAAAGCCCAGAAGACCGTTCTCTATTTTTTCACCAAGCCATGACCATCCGTGTACATAGGCGTTGTGTCATTTACCAGGAGCGCCCGCGTAGATGTACTTAAAGCAGTAGTGGTGGTCAACAACTGCCAAGAGTATCATGCTGTACCTGCGAAAAATAAAGCCCAAACGCACCTTATAATGTCTGCTTATCACGGTAATATGACGTCACTTGTAACAACTATAATATACTGCGCAGTTACCTGTCGTTAAGCATGCTTCACGCATCACCTCAACACCTGAACTAGGACTGTTCTGTGAAGCTACTCTGTGACACGCTACTGAGCTGCATGAACGGGGATAGAGAATAGAACACGTGACGTGACTTAGAGTAGACTTCGTCAGAGCCACATGAAGTGCTATCCACAACGTTTAGCATTACAGACACAACTGAAGCGAATAACATGGATATTCAATGTTACAAGACGTATAGCACCCACCATTCTTTGTAGTTATAGTAGTCAGCTGCGTGGTCCTTTGGCGGAGATATGGCGTAATGACAGCCGTGGATGGCACCCACAGCCTGCGGGAAACCATTCGCGCAGAAACGCTCCCTGATGCGCTTTTCCAACTGGCTTGTTCCCATCATCCAAATTTATTAACCTTCAATTTGGTTTACAATTGTTTGACAGAATTACATATTTCTATGAAAAGGGTATTAACGGTGAAACTGCCGAGGCCGAACAGGTCGGCAATGGTCAAATATTCGAGAGGGAAGCACAGATGGTACAACCCCACGGCCACCCTCTTCTCCACGGGAATTGTTTCTCTCATGTTTTTCTCATGGCGCTCCAGCGACGATCTGCATGGCTGCACTGGTATCGGAACATCGTCGAAAACACTTGGTAGGCTTGCCGTAAGTGCTCGTCCTCTAGATGTGGCAGAGTATCCTCAAACCAATGCTCATTCCGCTGGAAACTCTAACGTTCTCGGTGAATGCTGGATGCCACAGTCATTACCGTTGGTACTTGAAAAGCGCTCGCTTGTAGCCGCTCTTCAATATCTCGCGACTGATCAGCTAGCTCTTTAATTTCAATGTCAAGCTGCCTTTCAAGGTTAACATGCCTGCAACGAAGGAAGATATACGCCGCGACAACACTTGTTGTCTAATTGGATCGGGAAGCTGCAGCGACTTCCTCGCACTCCGCTATGTCAGTCACAGTGAACGTTTACCACGTGACCCTAAGAGCAATGGTGGCTCCACTCTCGCCTCAATATCGTATTAGCTACAAACTTTCTTTCGATATTAAAAAAACTGAATATTAACCTTACATCATCAATTTCATTCTTGTGGAAACATTTTTTTATAATCCTTAGTATACATAATCAATTCTTACACACGCTGCGACTGTTTTTTGTTCAGTCCCGTCTTAGCAACACTGCGATTGCCATCATTTACAAATGATATTATATCTTTACGTGTAGTAGCACACGTCTCCTAATGTCACTCGATGTGCCGAAGGTTGTTAGACTAAAATGACAGAGGTTCAGGTGTCTGCTTGAAATCACAGGTGCGCCTACCACGTTTCTGCTGTCTGCCCAGTCTTACTATCGTGCTTGTTGCGTGGTCATACACGTAGGTTTCATTATATATGCGTAATCTGTCAACAGATACTTTAAAATTCTTTATGACCTTGGTGAGTTCAATAGATTTTCTTCTTGCCTCTCGCTTGGCAGGAGATAAGCCCTCCCGAATAGACAACGTGGACCCTTTATGCTTTCTTGTAGTGAACAAGATGCGCTCTTTGTCCTTATTGAATGTCAATTTTTGCAAGGATAGTCCACTATTTGCTGTCAGCATGTTCGCCTAACTTGTGCACCCTTTCAAAATTTGTGCTCGATAACTTTATTGCAGGCTTTTGTGATCAGAATACGACAATTTTATGTTCGGACATTCCCCACTCTTGTTTTTTGTCATCTGCAATGTAAAAAAAAACAGTTTAAGTGTCGAATTTTGTTCTCAGTGTCTTCGCACTGAGAAGAGACAGCGGCCAAACTATTAGATACATTGCGAAGGGCTTCAGCACTAGCTTCGGCATCACCGGAGCTGCTTCCAGACTTGGAAGCAATTGAAAGTGCTTAAATGTTTGTGTTCAGCAACTAATTTCGCCTTCAACGGCTTTCTGTTTCATTTTCGAAATATTAAGCTCTGCGAGAAGTGTTTCTTGGCTTTCTTCTAGCTTAGGAATCGTCTTCTTAGCAGCAGCATGACCAGCTTTTGCACTAGTGAGCTGTGAAAGCAAGAATAATTATGCCTATTCTAATTTTTAATTGTGTCTAGGGCAGCAGAAAATGCATTTTTTTAGCTTTAGTCAATGGTCCCGGATTCGGCTCAACATTGCCAGACAACACAAATGTTAGGACAAACAAGCCATAGCACACTTTCGATGCAGAGGCTAAAAATCGCTTCAACACATCTTGCAGGTCTGGTTTGCACGACATCACCAACAAACAATAAATATTAGATTTAGCACTAGTAACACCATTCAGGAACCTAACCTGGAAAGGCAATGGACGTGACATTTCCATCTTGGGAAAGGTGTTGTGCCTGGAAGAAGTGGCTACTGACTGACGATTATAAAGGGCATATGCAGCTTCCAATGCAGTTGTGCTGCGTTCATTTTGCCAGATGTGCCGCCCGGCTGGCTCCAACCTTGGCACCTTGTACAACCATTGCAGCCGTCCTGGAGGGGCATCTTCTGTAGCTACGTGGCACGAACTGAGCCGTCCAGAACAAATGATTCAGGTAAAGGCGACCTGCAAAGGCAATGGACGTGAGCTTTCCATCCTCGGAATAGTGTCGTGCCCGGAAGAAGCGCCTGCTGACAAACGATTTTGAAGGGCGTCAGCAGCGTCGAATGCAGTTGTGCTATGTCCGTGCTGCCAGATGAGCCGCCCGGCTGGCTCCAAACTTGGCATCTTGTGCAACCATTGCATCAAGTCGCTTCAACTAAAAAACAAATATCTTAGTCTTCATAAACAAGAATATTGGAAGGAACAGAGTATTTTTTTATCTGATAGGAGGTTCATAAGGGCTAAGCAGTATATGTATAGTCTAGAAAAAGTTTAAACAATAAAATGTAGGCTCTCGCTGCGATGCTATACTGACGTAAAGTATCGGTAATTTACAACACAGCCGTGAGGCCTCTTTCTTTAGCAAAAAAATATCAAGCATGTATATTACGTTCTCCTCAAAACAAATCCCAACATAAAATTGGAGAGCGAAGCGCGCTTTTATGAAAATATTTCGGGAGAATTCAGTGCAAGTACTACAGTAAGGCATGTCAGGCATCTGAGATTCGCACGCTTTTGTCTTACAACACAAACATGTTCTATGCCGAGGAGCTTAGGGTCTTATGTGAATTGTGCTGTGAGAGCGTTATGGTCATCAAGCAATGTAAGAAGACAGGTTCTCCTGTCACTTTAACTCGGTGTATTATGTTTATGCTAACTAAACAGAATCAAAGCTCAATTATCCTCTTGAAGCGAATGTGTTGGCCGGGTATGAGTTCTGCCGTGGTGTGCCACTGTCTTGAGACCAGGCATGGGAGGCCCCGACGAGAAGTCACGTTCTCCTAATGAATGGGCGAATAAGTTGTCGGGAGGCCCAGAACTAGCCTCCGGTAACTAAGGCCTTATACTATGCTACAGAAATCACAGAATCAAATGTAGGTGTAAAGACTAATTTCCTGCCACCATCTTGACGCGAAAGGTTCTAAGTTATGTACCTTGGTGATGGAGACATTGAATTATTATGAGCAAACTGTATTATAGTTGCATAGGGTAAGGACAGGTGGGGAGATTGCGTTTTAACGTAGAAGCGGGTGAAAAATACTTTCCTTTACTCTCCTACATCTCACTTGGTGTTAAACACAAGACGCTGCGAGAAAAAGCACCGCAGAGAGTCTCACAGTTCTTAACAGCGTGGCTACAAACCAGGATGCTCGTTTTCGATTCATTATGTGTTGTATACAATGTAAGGACACATGGACGAATAAAGGGGAAGAAATAGAGAAGAAAAGTGGAAGCAGGGAGAGAACATTATGACACAGCATCAGTGGCATTTTGTCTGTCTTTTTTGCTCAGACCAGTCTCGAAGTACCTACTGACCCACGCCCATTGTTCGCATTCCAACGCGCAATTGCCGGCTCGCTGTTTTCTTATTCCTGCGTGCAGGCAGTTTTTAAGGTGTGTTTGAATTTGGGAAGACGGAGGGTTTTGCAGCCTGATCTGCAATTTGTGCCTTATAGGACAAGGACTCAGTTACCGGAGACTAGTTCTGAGCCTCCCAACGATTTATTCATAAGACCCTCAGAAGAACGTGACTTCTCTTCGGCGCCAGCCATGGCAGCCTGGTCCTCAAAGCGTGATGCTCTGCAGCATAACTCATGCCTGGCCCTACAGTACGATGCTACAGTCACTTCCTCACTGTTTGGAATGACAGGCTGTAGCAGCAAGTAACCGAGTCTTTCTTTCTGACATGCGATAGAATATGCAAGAGTGCGTCTGTTTCGTATGAATACTACTACAAGTGTTTCTGTGATTGCATGAACACATTTGCGATAACTCAGCAAGCAGTTTGATAAAGCGTGACATTCAACAGCCGCCGAGGTGGGCTCGGCGGCTGTGCACCAACGCAGACCGCTAATCCTTTCACTCTTGTCATGCAGGTGTTTCAGTGCGCATTCCTGCGCATACTGCTTTCCGTTTTCCTGCCAGCTTCCTTGACCGCACCGTTGCAGTATCAACATCGTTCCAGCGAAAGTGGCACGCTTACCTGTCACGCCCTCTTGGTCTTCGACACAAGCTTATCAACCGCAACGTACTTGGAACCACTGGATTTCACCTCACGCAACAGATCTGGATCCCTTCCGGCGCCACCGGTCAGCTACATGGTCCTCGACAAAACCTGGTCGACGCTATCAGCATCGGCATCGATGCCTGTGTCGACTACAAAAGAGCGGCCTTTGCCGGCGGCGCTGTGTGGGCTCGGCGGCTGTGCACCAACGCAGACCGCTAATCCTTTCACTCTTGTCATGCAGGTGTTTCAGTGCGCATTCCTGCGCATACTGCTTTCCGTTTTCCTGCCAGCTTCCTTGACCGCACCGTTGCAGTATCAACATCGTTCCAGCGAAAGTGGCACGCTTACCTGTCACGCCCTCTTGGTCTTCGACACAAGCTTATCAACCGCAACGTACTTGGAACCACTGGATTTCACCTCACGCAACAGATCTGGATCCCTTCCGGCGCCACCGGTCAGCTACATGGTCCTCGACAAAACCTGGTCGACGCTATCAGCATCGGCATCGATGCCTGTGTCGACTACAAAAGAGCGGCCTTTGCCGGCGGCGCTGTGTGGGCTCGGCGGCTGTGCACCAACGCAGACCGCTAATCCTTTCACTCTTGTCATGCAGGTGTTTCAGTGCGCATTCCTGCGCATACTGCTTTCCGTTTTCCTGCCAGCTTCCTTGACCGCACCGTTGCAGTATCAACATCGTTCCAGCGAAAGTGGCACGCTTACCTGTCACGCCCTCTTGGTCTTCGACACAAGCTTATCAACCGCAACGTACTTGGAACCACTGGATTTCACCTCACGCAACAGATCTGGATCCCTTCCGGCGCCACCGGTCAGCTACATGGTCCTCGACAAAACCTGGTCGACGCTATCAGCATCGGCATCGATGCCTGTGTCGACTACAAAAGAGCGGCCTTTGCCGGCGGCGCTGTGTGGGCTCGGCGGCTGTGCACCAACGCAGACCGCTAATCCTTTCACTCTTGTCATGCAGGTGTTTCAGTGCGCATTCCTGCGCATACTGCTTTCCGTTTTCCTGCCAGCTTCCTTGACCGCACCGTTGCAGTATCAACATCGTTCCAGCGAAAGTGGCACGCTTACCTGTCACGCCCTCTTGGTCTTCGACACAAGCTTATCAACCGCAACGTACTTGGAACCACTGGATTTCACCTCACGCAACAGATCTGGATCCCTTCCGGCGCCACCGGTCAGCTACATGGTCCTCGACAAAACCTGGTCGACGCTATCAGCATCGGCATCGATGCCTGTGTCGACTACAAAAGAGCGGCCTTTGCCGGCGGCGCTGTGTGGGCTCGGCGGCTGTGCACCAACGCAGACCGCTAATCCTTTCACTCTTGTCATGCAGGTTAGTAAAACTTACAGTCTTCTCGCTAAGAAGTCTAGTAATTACCTGCTGTTTCAGCTGCCGAGCCCACACTGCTGCGTTCTTGTTGCACTTGAGTGTTCTCGTGTTATTCGTGCCTTGTTGATGATGTCGGGCGATATTGAAAGCAATCCGGGTCCTGCTTCTAATGCTGTACTAACTGAACTGCAGAAATTGTCTGCCGGTCAGACGGAATTAATCAGTCAGGTACAGGACCTTAAGTCCCATTTGCTATCAACAGATAAATCTATAGCAGATCTCAGTAGACGCATGACTGATCTGGAAGGGCACTGCCAAAATATTATTTCCTTACGTACTGATGTGGAAGCGCTCAGAAGAGACACCGCTCGCGCGAGTGACCTTCTGCGCAAGCTTGAAGCACGCGTGGATGAAGCCGAGAATCATTCTCGGCGCAATAACCTCATATTTTATGGCCTTCCTGAATCAGCTGGATCGGAAGCACTTGTCCAAGTTGAACAACTTGTCATCAAGCACTGCCGTGATCGTCTAGGTATTTCCATCGATCCGAAGGAAATTGAGCGCGCGCATCGTCTGGGTCGCCGCAAGGGTACTAACCACCATCGCCCCATAATAGTTAAATTCGCATTCCATAAAACAAAAGGAGAGATTCTTTCTAATGGACGGAAATTTAAAGGAACCACTTTTAGTGTTGGTGAAGATTTTTCACGTCGTGTGCAAAACGTCCGTCGGCAATTGATTGCCTTTGCTAAAACCAAGTCGCTGCCTTTTTCCATCACGTACAAGACACTGCTAATGGGTCACAAGCGCTACGTCTACGATGAGCAATCGCAAACTGTAAGGGAAGCGTCGTAGCAATTTCCTCGGCGCAAATCTGCCGGGCACACCCCCACACCTCAATCTGGCCTGTCACTTTCGGTAGTCTTTGCTAACGCGCGCAGTTTTTTTCCGAAACGCATAACTTTTTCTGAGCTTGCTTTGTCATCAAGCAGTAACGTATTGGTGATAACCGAGACTTGGCTGACAAATGATATAACCGATGCAGAAGTGCTAGATCACCTACCTGGATTTCAACTTTATCGTAAGGACCGTACAGGCGCACGTGGAGGCGGGGTTCTGATAGCTGTGCACCAACAGTTATCGTGCTCGGTGGCCAGGACCAACTCTCCTGAACTTGAAATTCTTTGGGTCGTTTGCCGTGCTCGCCCTCATACTGTCCTTGTAGGCGTTTGTTATAGGCCCCCGAACAGTGACCCAGATTTCGCATATAAGCTCAACAACAACCTGAGTGACCTTGGGAAACAGTATCCGCAAGCAGAGATACTGCTTTTCGGCGATTTTAATTTCCCTCAAATAGATTGGAGTAGTAGCGTCCCGTCAGCTGTGGGCAGTGAGCCCGCAAAGGACTTCATAGATTTCTGCCTGAATTGCAATCTAACCCAACTTGTATCCCAACCAACGCGCGTTACAGAGAGCAATTCCAGCATCTTAGATCTAATACTAACTAGTCATCAAGAGAGCTTATCATCAATTACATATCTGCGTGCCGTCAGTGACCACAAGGTAATCCATGCGGCCTTTGCGTTTCGACCTGTAAAACGCGATCTTGTCACCAAAACAATCCGTCTTTACGACAAGGCAAATTTAGTGCCATCAATAATGAATTGATATCTTTTCTTCCTGATTTCGAGAGAATAAGCCATACACGCTCTGTGGATGAGAATTGGATTATATTTAGAGATAAGTTAGCCACTCTTGTCGAGAAATTTATCCCAAAAATAACGTTTACCGCAAACCGAAACAAGCCATGGTTTTCACGTACACTTCACAAACTAAGAAACAAGAAAAAACGCCTCTTCCGATCAGCCAAACAGTCTAAACTTCTGTCCTTATGGGAAAAATATTACGCCGCGGAAGATGATTATCTTAGAACCATTCGAAACGCCAAGCACGTGTTCTTTCATGAAGAGCTGCCCAAAATGCTTGCAACCAGCCCTCGCAAATTCTGGGAGGTGATAAACCCTCAGGAGATGCGCACCACTAGTCTTTCAAATGCGCATGGCGATATAGTCGACAACAATGAATGCGCGAACCTTTTTAACGAGGCCTTTTTCTCTGTTTTTACGAATGAGAGTTCAGTTCCCGATTTTTCTTCACCTGCGCGCAGCACCGAGTCTATGCCCCCGATTGCATTTTCTACGGACGGCATCATTTCGATTATAGAAAAGATTAAGCTTTCTTCTTCCGCAGGTGTGGATGACATTAATTCAAAACTTCTCATAAATGTTAAACATGTGTGTGCCGCATACCTTACATTGTTATTTTCGCAGTCATTATCATCAAGCATTCTGCCAGCAGACTGGAAAGTAGGCAAGGTCGTTCCAGTCTACAAATCAGGTAACAGAGATTCTCCACTAAATTACCGTCCCATATCCTTAACAAGTATCCCCTGCAAAATCATGGAACATGTCATCTACTCCCATATCATCAACTTCTTGGACTCAATGCACTTTTTTCATCCTTCTCAACACGGGTTCCGAAGGGGTTATTCTTGTGAAACGCAGCTGGCCATTTTCATTCACGACTTACATTCTAACCTTGACTGCAACATTCAGACCGATGCTCTTTTCCTGGATTTCGCCAAAGCATTTGACACTGTCCCTCACAAGCGCCTAATTCTTAAATTATCTCTGTTAAATCTAGATCCTAATGTACTTGCATGGATAACATCTTTCCTGACTAATCGTTCCCAATTTGTGTTTGTTAATAATCACTCATCTAACCGACTACCTGTAACCTCAGGTGTCCCGCAAGGGTCTGTCTTAGGGCCTCTACTCTTTTTAATTTACATTAACGACCTACCATTGCATGTATCATGTAACTTTCGTATGTTTGCCGATGACTGCGTAATCTACCGATCAGTAACCAACATTCATGACCAAACACTAATTCAGCATGATCTTAACAACATACAAACATGGTGTGATCGTTGGTTAATGAACTTAAATCCTAATAAATGTAAGCTCGTTTCTTTTTCTCGCCACCGTAACCCTTTTGAGTTTACCTATTCCATCACTAATGTTCCCATACAATCAGTTCAATCATTCAAATACCTCGGCATCACCTTGGCTCATGACCTGTCTTGGCGTCATCACACTACTAACATCATCTCGTCTGCTAATAAATCACTCGGGTTTCTCAGACGACACTTACGCCATACTCCGCCGCACGTCAAGACGCTTGCATACAAATCATTCATCAGGTCCAAACTCGAGTATGCATCTTCCATCTGGAGCCCTCATCAATCATACATCATAAGTGAACTCGAATCACTTCAAAATCGGGCTACCAGGTTCATTCATTCTGCATATTCATACGATATCAGCATCTCATCTCTAAAGGCGGAATCAGGTCTAGAAACCCTTGCTTCACGCCGACGGTGTGCCACCCTCTCTCTTTTTCATATGTTTTATTTCAGTTCACTGAATCATCCACCGTACATCACGCCCCCTCCGCACATATCCCATCGCACTGGTCATCCGTTACAAGTCGCATTACCACGTACCCGGACCACTGTATTCCAAGCCTCCTTTTTCGTAAGAGCAGCAAAAGACTGGAATGGCCTTCCTCACGCCACCTGTGCCATCACTAACCCATCTATGTTTGCAGAAGCCATTAAAAACACCGTTGTATAGTTCTCTTTTTTTTTTTTTTATTATGCACCACCCCTTATGTAATACCCCTACAGGGGGTCTTTAAGGAAATTAAAGTGAAGTGAAGTGAAGTGAAGAAACTTCCAAATAAATTGGACGGCAAGACCTTCAGGAGTCCATATTATTCGCACTTGGTATCAAGTCATCAGAGCTACAAAGCATGTGCGAAAAGCTATCAAACAGCTATCGATAGTGCCGATTCACCTGTAGTGCGGCCTCCAATATTTTCAGCCAACGTGATAAGATCTTATTTTTTTAATTTGCTTCTTTCAATACAATTTCTTGTCACTGCTATTGTTCCAATGTACCATACGCCGGAAAACGATGTGAAGGCGGAGAGATATGAACATAAGGGCAGCGCTAAAAGAACTACAAGTAGAACATAAAAAAATCCAAGAAGATGGATATAAAAGTACTAGACATTACCAAGCAGCACTATTATGAATCATCTCTAGGATCACGTTCTCTTACCGGCCGTTAGCGAAACGATCCATTTATTTTGCAATTAATATACCTTGTTTACGCAGCCGAAGAGATAAAAGCATGAAGTTCAGAGATATAAATTACTTTCCGTGCGTAGCAGAGGGCTAACAATACGGGACCGATAAAGCGGCCAATTCGCTTCCAGCACACCATCCCGGCACATAAACGGAAATGACACTATGCCACCGTTTGCTTCGATTTGTTGCGTCCTCTTCCTTAACGCTAACAGCCTCCAGTTCTGACATGCAGAAGTTGTATGGAGCGTAGAGCAGGCTATAATTGATAATGAAAATTAAGGTAGCATGTATATATTTTAGCTCACAAACCAAGGAAGCGAATAAACCTGTTTTTGCTGTGCACTCAAGGAACACGCAATTTACCGTCATTGATCAGATGTCAATAAAAAAAGTAGCTTCATGCTTTATTGCGCATAGCTAATGCATTTTTCACCGAAAATAAAAGCAACAACAATTTAGTGAGATAATGCTTAGCGATATCAAAACTGAAATTTGAGTGCACCAAGCTGCTGACAACAAGACAGAGTTTGATAGTAAGGATGTTGATAATTATCTTAATATATATACGCTGTCTATATTACACTCTCTTATATATCACCATCAGTCACTGTCACGTCAATTATCTAAACATGACATCTGGTCACTACAAACCCATCGTAGGAGTATATATGTTGCATTTGATTGACGTACAGCTAATTCGCAACGATGAACGTAAATACAGGCATTATAAAAATATACAGTATAGACAAACATGAAGATACCATGGCGTCGGGGTAGGTTTCCATGACTTCTCTATTTACGTCTGTGACGTATCAGTTTTCTAAGCATCCCACATTGCTTGGTTTTTTTCGATCAAACAAAAAGAGGTTATTCTAGGAATCAATAATTTCGGGCCCCCTCGGAGGTGATCGCCAAAGCTTCCCCCCCCTCCCGCCTGATTCTCTTCAGGGGCAGCAACTGCAAATCAATGCAATTTGTTTTTGTGAGACCTATAGGAGGAGGAGGAGTAATAATATTTATTATAAGAAACCAGCAGGTTTAGGTGGCCGGGCCAAGGTCTCCCTTGAGGGGACGTCAAGGGCTTCCCTCGACGCCGCCTCACGGGCGTGCTGGGTCCTCCAGGTATGGGCTTCAACAGCGGGACTCCGCAGAGCCTCATGCAGCTTCGGCGAAAGAGTCGTGGCGTTAGTGTGTCTGTACTGTGCCGGGCACTCCCACAGCATGTGAGGAAGTGTAACCAGGTGAGTGCCGCAGCACCGGCATTGAAATGTTGTGTGCACGTACGGGAATATGAGGTGAAAGCGGGCAGGTGAGGGATACGTGTTTGTTTGGAGTTGAGTTTGAAGGTTGAGAACTATACAGTTATCTTTTGTTAGAAGTAGAACAAAGTTGATGTAACCTGATATCTGCAATTATGGTTTCATATAGCGACCTCAGAGAGTCCAGAGCAAGTATATTATGTGAAATCGTGCTTACATATAGATAAAAAGTGTTGGCGTTTACGGTATCAAACATTTATATGGCTTGGGGAGTCATAGTAAATACGAGTTCCGGATACTATAAACACCTCATGTTCTTTCACGTTCACAGTCATCACATAGCACACGCACTTGCAGAATTTCTCCTCCATCAAACTGCGCTGACGCAGAAGATACTGAACACGCAATGTTGCCATACTGTAATTGATGCAAGTGCATAGTCCTTAGAACTGCATATAATGGTTGATGATAAACTTTTTGATAAACCAAAAGCACTGTAGTATTATTGTGCTGCTTTGGAATAAAAAAAATATTGGCTAAACCAAGATTTCCAAACGTTCGATAGATCCCACTCCCTGCAGGCATCAACTTCAAGCATACGAGACAGCGAGTAAGGCTGGATTTTTCGCTTGAGCGACGTGTTACGAGATGGATGGACGTATTTGCACAGAGTGAGTAGTTATGCAATATCGCGGGCGTTCAAGACCCACCGAGTGCACTGACCTGTAGTTGGTGCCTCATCATCTGACAAAATGTTGAATCTCACGTCGAAGCAGCTAAGTCAGTTTTACCACCGTGAATTATGTGCTACAGCAGGATGATAGTGTAATGGTGCCTCTGCAGCGAGAAAGAGAACCAGTTTTAGCAGAAGACGAGGAGTTCTTTATCATTTTCGGTAGCCTCACCCCATGCAGGGCTCCATCACCGAGCGTTCTCAATAAACGCTTCCAGAGTCGTAACAGTGGGGTGGAGGTGCTTGGTATTGATGCTAGTACCTCTCGCAGTTAACAAATATGCCTCCTCCCGTTTTTACCCTAAGGAACATTCTCGTGTGCATGCCGATGAACTACCTACTATGACATTTGAGAACTCAGCGGCGAGTGCCAGGAGCGAGCGCCGCTTCTTGTTCGACGTCCTGTCACAGCACTTATCTGTTTCGACTTCGCGCAAGAAGAGAAAATGCTTCTGATCCCGAATTCTCGCGCATGGCACAAAACCAATACAAGTACGGTGCACCCCGTACTGCAAAATCCTTATCGAGTTTTCATGGCGTTACGTAAGGTGATTGTTGATGAAGTTCTAGAAACACTGAAAAAGGAGGTAATACAGGAATCGTGCAGTATATTAGCGGCCGCCGTCATTGAGAAAGAAATACGAAACTTTCAATTTAGCGTGGACTTTCGGCGTCCCTATGCAGCCACTAAAAAAGCCGTCTGTACCCTTTTTGAAATCAGTGTTGCTATTGACGGGCTTCACTCAGCCTCGCATTTTTCCTCCGTTGACGTGAGGTCAGAATATTGGCAGGTATCGATGGATCCTACGAACAAGAAAAAGACAGCTTTTGTGACTCCAGGTGGGCTCTATGAGTTCAATGTTATGCCCTGCAGTCAGTGCAACGCCCCCGAAACTTTCAAGCATTTGATGGATACCAATCTGCGTAGCCTCAAATGCGAGATCTGTGATGACATTGTAATTTTCGGTCGTACATTACACGACCACAATCAGCGTCTTGATTTTGTACTGAATTCTATAAAGAACGCTGGCCTTGTTCCTAATTCAAAGAAGTGCAATATCGGTAAATGGCGAGCACTAGTTCTAAGTAGCATTGTAGACAAAGATGGTATCTGACCTGGCCTACAGTAGACTATGGCCGTGAAAATATTCCGCCCATACGGCTGGCCGAGGAGCTGCGCCGATCATAGAGCTGTGCTCGTACTTTCGTCACTTTGTTAAAAGGCTGCTGATGTGGACCACCCACTGACACGCCTTAATCCAAGGGATGCACCATTCTACTGGGCGGACAAACGTGATGCCTTTTTGATAACTGAAGAGTTTTTGTTCACTTCGAAAACCCATACTTCGTTACTTCGACACCTACACCCCTAGAGAAGTTCATTCAGACTCTAGTAGTGTGAGCAGCTGTGCTCTTCGGCCGAATGTATTGGTGACAAAGAACATGTTATCGTTTATGCCAGCAGCTCGTTGAGCAAACAGGAGCGCGTCTATACTCTCACGGAGCAGGAATTTCTTGTCGTAAAGTTTGCTCTTAAGGGATTTCAATTAAACCTGAAGGGTAGGTATTTCTCAATTCTGACAGACCACCATTATTGCTGCTGGCTTGTTGGCCTACGCGGCCCATCCGGGAGACTCGCACGCAGGGCACTCAGATTGCAGGAGTATGACTTCACAGTACCCTACAAGACCGGCAGGCGCCACGCCGACGCCAACGGCTATTCAGAACTGCCACTAAAATCCTCGAACTTTGACGCCGAAAACTTCGATCAATACTTGTATTCCCTTGATCTTACTTTTTTCGACGTGGACGTGTTGAAATCTAAAGAGCGGAAGGACAAAAAGTTGCAGCCATAGTTTGCTGCGGCTCCAAATTCCGAGATAGCGCGTTGGTTCTGTGTTCGGATTGGGATACTATTTAGGAAGAATTACACTGCAACTGGGCCTTTAATGCTCCTGGTGGTGCCTGAAAGCCTTCTTTACTCTGCGTTACGTGCTCCGCAAGATGACACTACTTCAGCCCACAAGGTATACGCGCGCACTCTGTATAGAGCTAAAAGCGTTTTTACTGACCGCTATGCGGTGGGCTACTGGGTAGTATGTCGCCAGCTGCACGAGGTGTCAGGGTCACAAGCACCCCACACAAGTTCCTCCCGGTCAACTACAGGCTGCACCACCAGCATGCTCATCTTTTCGATCAAGTGGGCATTGATCTCCTAGGTCATTTCTCTCAACCCTTCACGAGTAGCAGATGGATAGTCGTGTGCATAGATTACCGCACTCGGTACTGCGAGACGGTTGCCATTCCCTCTGCGACTTTCGCGGTAGTCTCGCTGTTCCTGCTACATTCTGTCATCCTCCAACACGGGCCGCCTCGACTGATTATTGGCGACCTTGGAAGCCAGTTCACTGTAGACGTAGCGAAAGAGTTGCTATGCTTGTGTCATTGAAATCAAGGCTTCGAAATAAGCCCTTCTGGTAGGGAAGAATCATTGAATGAAAAGGCAGAGCGCTGACTACAACAAAATAAAAGATATAATGACGTTTCGGCATCCATAAAGGGAGATTGGTTACCAATGCTTGCGTCATTATGCCTTTCAGCATTGCACGCCTTATGTTTTTTTTCAGACTTACCAAGCGTTGGAACTGGACACTTAAGAACATCATTTCAATGAGCGTGGCGTACACTAATACTGGTTTCACACGGGCACTTTTCATTGCGATCAGTATCAATCCAGATCAACCACAACCCAGATTAGGTGCTGCTACACAGTCACTTTTAATCATGATCAGGCGTGCTCGGGATCAAGACTATCTTGATTCGCACATCACAATTTGCTGAAATATCACAATTTTGCAGCCGTCTGCACTCCCTAGATGAGCTTGTTGAAATCACAATAAATAAGAAAATCAAGTATAGCTCGATGAAGACGCTTTAAAACAGCCAGATGTTTATAAAAACGCAAAATCTAAATTGTTTAAATTGAAACAATATCTAAAGCATTGGATATTTTAGGATTCGTGTCTACCACATCTAGTTACGGGAGAAGCAGACGGCAAGCAGACGACAAACAGTCCACCGTTGCCTTCAGCGTTTAGTTCAACTCTCGCTCCGTCGGAGCTGTTGGTGTACTTAGAATCAAATTGATTATGAGTGTCGCAAGCCTTTCGACTACGTCGCAATGTACGCGCTTTTCATGGTCGAATGAAGATATCTCTACAGTAATTGACTGCTGGCAGGAGCGCCTGAAACAGACTTGAGGCATCAGAAGTTAAACACTGGCTCTACAACGAGATGGACGCTTCGCTGCGACTACACGGCTACGAGCGGGGGCCATCAAAAAAAAGCGAAGGTTAAGAATATCACAAAGCAATACAGGTGAGTGCTAGAAAAATTTTATGGAATGATGAATTTATGAAATTACTGTCGCAGTGGCCTGCAAAGTTTTTGACGTTCGAGCGGTTCTTGCACAAATAATATTGCTGATAAAGGGATCTATACATATAACGTACGTCGAGTTTTGTCAATGGCATTGTTTACGGCACGCAAATGCGCTCTGGGACATTTCATCTGACCCAAGCTCGAACCGGATTAGCTTGGGCCTTGTAGCAGCGATCATGAAGTTGATCGCGATCAAGAGAACTTATCTAGATCGCCCTGATCACGATTAAAAGTGCCAGTCTGACCCTGGTATAATATGAACTGGAACAAAATTTTGTCCTTCATAACGTACGCTTTGAACACGTCAAGACACGAACGAAACGCTATAGTCCATTCTTTTTTTTCTACGTACTTCCATTTCAACGTACTTTGGACATCATCTTTCTATAGTCGACCACTGACAACCTATTCGTAGCAGACATTCTTATTCGGGCTGAGGAATATCGTCCACTAGCGCGGCCACACACGCTGGCTTCCCAGACTATGTCAAAGGCATCATGCGACAGCAAGTGTCGTCCTGGGAGCTATGAGCCTGTTGATTAGGTGTGGTTGTGCACGGTAATACGGAAGCGCGCGGTCTATGCACCAAGTTTTCAGCGTGTTACGATGAACCGTATGTCTTCAGAGATCGTTTGATTGAAGTCAACTATACAATTAAGCCCCTACCACGCAGTGTCCGGCGTTCTGCAAGACTTCAAGTCACGCATTTCATCTGGTTAAAGCAATGCACACAACGAGAGAACACCAGACTTGCCCGGCGGGCTTCGGCTGTGCTAGGAGTGTAACGGCACCTCTGCAGCAAAAAAAAGGCGATCGCAGAAGGAAACGACGAGAACTTTATCATCCTCCGTAGCCTCACCCTTTCTACTGCTTCGTCACCGAATGTTCTCAATAAACACTCCCAGACTCATAACAATATGCATTTCATAAGTAGTGGACGTGGGAATATTCGCGCAACCCCTCACTATAGCTCACTGTTGTACATATTATCCTAAAATTGTAAAAAAAGCTCGTTCCTTGTTTTTTTGCCATATTAAAACGAGTTTCTTTTATAGGTTTTTTTTAATATGAAAATAACTCGTTAGAGTTACTTCTGAAAAATGAGAACGTGCCGGTACATTAACGCTATATTCAACTTTCACAGCGAAAGCTGTTATGAGATCAGCACAAGTATTACGCACGGCGCCATGGTTGTCCCCTACCACCTCAAAACTTTTCAGCACCACAAAATTCCACGCAATGCAAATAACGCAAGAAAAAAGAATATGCGGAATAGGCCAATAAATAATTTCGTACTGTAGTTTAACAGTTGTACACTCTTTGCCTATAACAAGTGAAATGAAACATATCGGTCGAGCCTCAAGAGAGGCCTTAACAATATGTTAACACTAGGCTAAGAGGACATAGGTATCATTGTGAACAGCTTCCCATTCAGGAAATTTAGCTACTCACTGTAACCTTTGCACATGCGCCCGGCCACAGTGGTCTAGTGGCTAAGGTACTCGGCTGCGGAACCGCAGGTCGCGGCATCGAATCCCAGCTGCGGCGGCTGCATTTCCGATGGAGGTGTAAATGTTGTAGGCCCGTGTGCTCAGATTTCGGTGCAGGTTGAAGAACCCCAGGTTGTCAAAATTTTCGAAGCCCTCCACTACGGCGTCTCTCATAATCATATGGTGGTTTTGTGACGTTAAATCCCACATATCAATCAAAAACCTTCGATTGATTGATTTAACTTTATAGTCTAATATTGATATGATGACTGTGACGTGTGGCTTTTAATATGCGTGTTCTCCTCCTCTTCCTTTTCTTCATCTTTAAATGTCCCTCATTCCTGTCAATAGTGTAGAGTAGCATACCGGTCGTTTTAGACTGGTTAACATCCATGCCTTTCCTTTCCCTCTTCTGAACAAGTTGGCACTCTTTCTTCCGACGACATTTTTGATTGATTCATATGTGAGGTATAACGTCCCAAGACCACCATATGAATATGAGAGACACCGTAGGAGAGGGCTCCGGAAAATTCGACCACCTGGGGTTCTTTAACGTGCACCCAAATCGGAGCACACGGGCCTGCAACATTTCCGCTTCATCGAAAATGCAGCCGCCGCAGCCGGGATTCGAACCCGCAAGCTGCGAGTAAGCAGCCGAGTATCTCAGCCACTAGACCACAGCGGCAGGGAAACGGCTTTTCTTGGGCAAACAATTGTATACATTGGTGCATGTGTCAAAATTTTCATTCGAATATAAGAAACGCAGTATTTTCACTGCGCATTTCTAGACTGACAAGGAAAGTCTACGTGGGAACCTGTTAATGACGAGAAGAAAAGTTGCAGCTTTACATGTCTGTAGTATAAGGTCTTTGGTCTAAAACCACTTGACGAGGAGTGGTTGTTTACATTTCTTTTATCGGCATGTAACGGGCTGTCGGCGATGTCAAATACGTATTAGCGATTTTCTGTAGATTTGTTTATGCAATACGAAACGCACCACCAACGCGTCGTAGTCCTCTCCTGCCGCAGCTTTCTCTACGCCATACAATTCGGCACCGCTGCTTATTGTGTGTCGATACGCATCACGTCTTCTGCTTGGCGTGACCTAAGCGCCTCTGAGCACAGGAGTAAAAGCGAACAGGCGGCAGCACCAAAAAAGTGAACATGGCAGCAACTATCCATGTAGTTTTCTTCCACTTCAAACTGATCATGTCACCCTTTTGCCCTGTGTGGCTCGTATGTTTCTCATCTACGCATTCATTTGGTTTAGAGTGACGTTCGGTAGCATCGAAAGCGTTGTACTCGTTTGTATTTCGCAGGAGTTTCTTGATTCTTTATAAATTTTTTGCAGTTAACGCTTAGCATTCGTGGTTCAGAAAACACAGCTAATATTCAAATTAAATGCATAACCTACCTGTTGCATGTTTTCATCATGACATGGCACAAAACGACAGGCGATTTCAATACCAAGAATATTTTCAGAAATGCTGGGTTCTAAGTCAAATCAGTTCAGCGTGTGCACAGACTGGATCTTGGGAAGCCTAACCACGACCGACCAGTAATATTGCGCTTCTATAAAAAATGCTGGTAATACGAAATCGTTCTAAACTGAAAAAAAATACAACCATACCTGTATCAGATTACTCTAAGTCTGTTCGTGCAACCCGGCAGAAACTGCGGCCGGCGTCTGCGCTGAATCACCGTAACGAAGATAAGGTGACACAATAAACGGTAGCTGTAAAATGGGAGCACTCCGATGGTCGCAAGAAGGCAAGCAATTCTGAAACGTGACAACAAACAAAAAAGTCATCTACCCTGCTGTGGATGAGTTAAAAGGTATCGTATACAAAACAGGACAGTTCGAAGAAATGTTGCTTTTGTACGGACCTGTTGTAGTGGTTATTACAAAAACATGGCGAAACTTTGATATTGCCTGCTCAAAGATAGTGCCACCAGCATGCGCACTGCTTCCCACAGATCAGGACGGCCGTGGTGGGGGCGTGGCCATTAAAGGCAACATGTATATTCAAAAAGAAAGTGCTATTGCTGGTAACGAAAATGTGTGGTGTTCGATCCGGATTAAGAACGTCCCTGTGCTGATTGGTGATGTATACTGGTGTCCGGGTGCCCCTGATGAATACCTTGCAAGGGTACGGAACTTCTGTCACGACTGTGTAGGCGAGCGAACTAAACTAATACTGACTGGGCATTTTAGTTTTCCGGGAATAAACTGGGACACTTTTGTCGTCGTAAATACAGCTGTGAAAGCTTCAGATATACTTTTTGACATAAGGTTTAGTTCCTCGTTGACACAGCTGGGGATAGAACCGTCTCGCATCGATGCATCGGCATGTTCAGTCCTTGATCTTGCGTTTGTTTCTGGCTCATTAGCACCACAAATATGTATTGAAGAGAAAATCTCAGACCACAAGCTCATTCTGTTGATATTTCATGGCATGGGTGGCCGTGCATCGTATGTAACGACGGGCATATCAGTTAAAGTATACTGCATAGTAAATGACAGAAGTTCTGTAGACTTCATTAAAGAACTTTAGGTGTTCGAAATTTCCGGATCCTTCCCTACGGCGTCTCTCATAATCATATGGTGGTTTTGGGACGTTAAACCTTACATATCAATCAAGTTTTATAGACTTCCTTGAAGTATTAAAAGATGATTACGTCATCGGGTGTCGTATATCTTTGGCACCAATCAAATATGGAATCACGCATTCTGAATTAACCTTTCTTATCCCTGAGAAGTGGGAGTGGCGCCACATGATTGGGGGCTTGCATGACGTCACATCCCGAACTCTTCGAATCTTACTGTGGCACGCGTACAGGTAATGCTCACTTCGAACGCCGTTGCGCTGTCAGCGTTGACTTTCTGCTTGTCTTACGCCTAAAATAAATGACGGGAAGAGAATCAACCACGTTCTTGGTAAAACAATGAATAACTAATCATTTTTTTCAGTAAATATTCAAGGGTGCCTGTGCTCCAGCGTACTCGCTTTAATGACGTTTGTTATGGTGTCGCATTGCTTACTTCGAAGATGGGTTTAATTCTCAGCCGCGGAGAGAATTAAATTCTCAGCTGCGACGGGGGTGAACAGCAAGACAATGCATATGCAGCAGGTCAAAAAATGCGATGTGACCCCAATTACTCTGCAGCATCGTTGAAGAGCGGGTACACGGCGGGCTCGGAAAGAAGCGGCCGTCGGCATGCGTCGGCGGCGGAGCAGCAGACACCGTGCCGTGACGTCAATTCACCGCGACTGGAGCGACGCCAGTGTTGGTTCTCTGGGCTAATACCTCCTGAGCTAAAGAAAACCAAGATTAAAACGCCGTCGATTATGGGAAACATAATACACCTAACAGAAAAGTATAACTACGCAAACTTAAAAATAAATGCGTCACGCTCAATGAGCTTTCACGCCACTTAAAAAACGAAATACAAATAGCAAGAGACAACTTTTTCCAAGAACTCCGACTGAGTTTATCACAAACCAACCGCGTCAACTTCGGAAGTACCTGTATATGCCGGATAGCTCAGTAGCTAGAATGTAAATATCTGGTAGTATCGTTCAAGAACCACGGATTAATACGGGTGCTTTCAAAACTTACGTCAACGAAGTTTTCCCTTGTACGCTGCCTTCGTTTTTACCCTTGTCTAACAGTGAAGGTCACATGCCAGAGTTGACAATAACAGAGTCTGGCATACTTGACCTTCTTTTTCACCTTGATGTCGAAAAATCGCGAGGCTCAAATTAAATTTCTAATGCTTTTCTTAAGCGCTACGCTACTCAGCTAAGCACTTTCCTGCGCAGGATATTTGCTTAGCATTAAAAACAGCGATGCTTCCTGGCGACTGGCTGCGTGCGAAAGTAATTCCTATACTTAAAAGTGAGAACAAACAACTGATCAACACCAACAAGCCAATATCACTTACAAGTGCATACTGCACACTAAGAAAGCGTATTTAAAAAAAAACACTTATTAACAATATAGAGGAAAATATTATGCTTTACGTGATGCAACACGGTTTTCGAAGGAAGATTTCGATCACTACACTACTTTTAAAAATTACTCATTAATTTTCTTGAGCTATTAGGTCAAGGCAGCTAATATATGCAATATTTATTTATTTTTTAACACTTTCGACCAGGTCCTGCCCTCGTTGCTCATAGAAAAACTTGAATCGATTGGCAGTTACTCGGAAATAGTTCGTTCGATTTGTGCTTATCATTTCAATGACACTCAGTTTGTATCTTTCAATAATGCCGAAGATAAACGCGCCAACGTGTTCTGTATACCGAGTTCTCTACAGCTACCGTGAGAATACGGTGTATGCAATCGCTGAGAGGCAGTATTTCCTGTCTGAACGCAAACTGTTTGGTCATGCATGTGACACGAGCTGTTCTGTGCTTTGTTACACTAGACATAAAAGTGAAAACTACAATCGAGGTGATTTCCATAAAATCATGCACGACTGTCATATTGTCGAAAGCATGGAAAGAGACATGACAGGTCACGAAGGCTTATGTTTTATGTACGAAAGCGGATTTTCTGCTTGTCGAGCAGAAGATAAAAAAGTTTGATTGAACTTGAACGAAACAACATAGCATTGGGCCTGACGGCACGCGACAGTGTTGAACTATTGATTCAGAATTCGATGCTTCTGGCCGCTTTTGGCAAAGATGAAGAGACAATGACGTACATGGAAGATAGTCAACAGCGAATGCTTCACGCTGTGAATCGTAAAATAGGGGAACAATCATTGGAGCAATCTGGCAGTACTATAAAGTTGGAGCAAGAACCAAGAGACAAGAAGATCAAGCGTTTGTCAGTCATGAAAAAGCGAAATAAAGTTCAAGAGATGATTGATGCTGTGGCAATGGTGAGAAGATTGACCTTGATGTACACGGTGCTGTCACAAGCCAACTGATGATGAGTGCCAGCGAACCTGCCGACAGCTAACCAACCACCGAAGATGAATGGTTTGATCAGCTAGTCGTTGGAGCAAGCAGTCCCGCCATAATTTTGTGGTGCCGTTATGATCAGATGCACAGGTCGGACGTCAAGACTTTGTTCCACTCAGGTTTGAGGTACCAGACGATGATGTGGCAAAACAAGGGGATGGTCGCCTAGATGCGAAGTTGAACTGGCAGCTTGTGCCTCTCAAAGTTAAAGTGGAGGGTTCCGAAGAAGGAGCCGCCGCGGAGCCACCACAGCGCAAACCAGCTGCGCAAGCGTTGCAGCAAGCTTATTGCTACGGATTAGCGAGAGCGCAAGACACGTGGTTTAAGTCGAAGCAAGAATAGTTGCTTCATGTATCCAGTCACTTCATAAAGAAGGCTCGAAAACGCTGCAGTAAATGATCTACAGGAAAATCTGTGTGGGCAGTGCACCCGTGACGCCGCACCGAGATGAAAACGACGGAGATGGAAGCACGTATACTTCACGTGTGAATCAGCAGGCTTCATCTCTTACTAGTATCACAGACTGTACGAGAACACCTGTCCGAAGAGTGTGACTGCATCACGGGTGAGAATAAGAGGTCAAAACTTGATTCATGCGTTTGCCAACTGACCACATGGTGGACCACTGCTACAAACGTTGTACATGTTGCAAGCGACAGGGCGAGTTGGGTGACAAGCGTTCCCTCCCCTTAGGGGATGTTGAAAATAAAAAGTGGGGAATGGGCATGAGGTAAGGCAGGACAGCCGAAAAGAAAGAGAAGAAGGTAGCAGATTGGCGGAATTAGTCCTGATCGGATAAACGCCGTCTTCTTGGCCTACGACCATGCGTCCTTGTTCTTAACATTCTCCAGAGTCCGTACAAGGACGAAAACTTTTTCTCATTTACATCAATGACATCTACATTGCTATGGAACCAGGCATTACATTTTTGTAGGTCACTGCGTCATATACTCTCCCAATAGAACAACAAACCAGTTGAAAGTTGACAAATCTTTAGCAAATATTGGAAAATGGTGCGAAAAACATGGTATGCCAATTACCACAGATCAAACCATGCGCATTACCGTTTCCCATAGAAAGACACTACTTCACTTTAAGTACACTTTCTCTGGGGCAGAAATCAAACACATGAATATTGTAAAGTACCTAGGGATCACAATAACATCATCTTTAAAGTAAGATGTTTACAATATTCAAATTTCTGCACGTGCCTTTCAGCAAGTAGCTTTTTAGGCGTAAACTTGCTAGAACTATTTTTTAAGGTAAACTAACAGCGTAGCCCCGCCGCGGTGGTCCAGTGGCTAGGGTACTCAGCTACTAACCCGCAGGTTGCGAGTTCGAATCCCGGCTGCGGCGGCTGCATTTCTGATGGAGGCGGAAATGTTGTAGGCCCGTGTGCTCAGAATTGGGTGCACGTTAAAGAACCCCAGGTGGTCAATATTTTCGGAGCCCTCCACTACGGCGTCTCTCATAATCATATGGTGGTTTTGGGACGTTAAATCTCACATAACAATCAATTTAAACTAACAGCGTACAAAACGCTCATGAGACATGTTCTAGAATACGCAGCAAAGATTTGGAAGCTGTACCAAGAGAAGATGATTGATGCACAAGAAAAAATTCTAAACTGGGCTATTAGATTTATTTTTTCCAAGTATGCCAGGCTGAAGAGCGTTTCCGCACTGCATTTGCAAGCACGTGTCGCAACACTTGATAGCCGACGACAATTAGCTAGTCTGAAGTTTCTTTTCCTTCTTTCACGCAACCTGGTGAACTGAAATAAGGGCGATTACCTAAAAGCTCCGAACTGTCACTCCAGCAGAACTATAACGAGAAATGCATACACCCATTCCTGTTACGTTGGGACACGTTTAAATATTGTTTTGCCCATAGTTTTAGAGATGTCGAATGAGTCGCCGATTGACGTCGTCAGTGCTCAATCACTTGATTCATATTCATCGCTGCTTGAAAACATCCCAATACGTCTTGCTGCATGTGTGCGCAAATAAAGGGAGAAGCGGTGCATCGCGCATGTACTGGCACATTGCTACACGTGCAGAACAGACTGCAACTTTGTGGTATTTATGTTTTAGTTGGATATTATCATGCTAACTAGTTTTTTCTTTGCCCAGTGAAACACATATGCATTGTTCCTTTATTTCTTTTGTGCAGTTATATAGTTGTTGTGGCTGCTTTGTATTGCATACCTTTTCGCCTCCGCAACATGAAGTCTTATTTGCTTTCTATTCCCCCTCCTGTATAGGCCTGAAAAGGCCCACAAAAATGAATATATGAATAAGTCATTTGTTTATTGCCTTGAAGACAGTGCGCGAGTAGCAAACTCCAGTTCGGATCGAAGCGGGAGTCTGTCTGTGAGCGGGAGTCCGTCTGTAGCAACTGTATCTAACATGGGTGCTACCATGTTAGATACAGCTGCTATGGCCAATGCCTTTGTGTGGCAGGTGACCAACTGTAATGACACGGCCGCGGCCCCTCCGCTGCCAAAATGCCTTGGCTGGGCGTAGCAGGGGTCATAAAATTATCTAAAATAACTACAAGAAACTCTGGTGCTGCGATTTTGTTGTGACCTTGGGAATGATGTTTAGTGCGCAAGTTTGCCTAGTTTTAGTGCTTGCGAGTTTCGAAGATTTTTGTGGCTTTGTTTCTAGCAGTGTTTTGGTTTTTTCTGTCAAATAAAAAAATGAATGTTTTCAACTTCTCGACCCGATTTGAATTGTGAGCCTAAAATGTTAAGGTGGTGAGGTTCAACTGTTGAGCCTTTGCTGATTGTCTAGTGACAAAGCGGCTTCAAGGCATTCGAAGCCAAACGGAGCCGAAAGTATGAGGAATAAATAAATTAGTTTAGTACCCTCCATTCCGTGTTTTTTGAAGTGTCACACGTTGCATCTCCCCTAGGCACCAGTGGCAAACTTTCCTCTAACGTATTTATAGAAAAATCTATGGCAAGGACAACTGGCTAGGGGAACGCCAGTTATGATCACGTGATGAAACATGACAGCGCCCATGCAATGCTGCGTAATATAAGTAGTAAGGTGTGAGCTTCAACTTTCTTGTTTTATGTCAGTTAAAATAACATACAATATTTTGATTTGAAAAAAAAAATGGCAGGCCTGCGAAGGACGCGCTGCACAGTCACAGCGAAAGCTAGAAGAGTGGCTTTGTTTCGTTTTGTTTCCCTGGGATGATGGCTCATACGCACTCAGGGGGATTGGCCAAGAAGGTGTAGTGCAGTTTTTCTGTGATCATTTTAACTATGTGTAATGAATTGGTATTTTAATAAGACTATTGTAAAAAAACATAAAAAGAGCAAACGAAAAAAAAATCTATTGAGCAATTTTGAGATTTGAGGTGTTATGATTACCACTCAGCTGCGTTTACTTCACTCTGCCCTGGAGGTAATAAATAATTTTTTTTGATTGAAGATCACAAAGGTATACGCTTGGTTGCCTGAATATAATCGCAAACGGCATTGAAAGCATCCCTGTGGCGATGTACTAAAACTGAGGCACCAAAGCTTAGCGCCGTTTCCGCCGTTAATCTAACACCTATTTTTAGAAATTGCATAACTAGTAACCTTTTTCGAGTATATCGAAGCGGCGACAATACAAAAAATAATGATCTAGTGATTCCATTTCTCTGCAGAATGTGCAGAGGGGTGATGTTGTCTGACCAGCTCTGTGTAGGTACAGGTTTAGGGGGGGGGGGAAACGACATCGAAATTTAGTAATTAAGACTTCGAGCTTTCTGGACTGGCTCCAGGGGGGTTGCCATGGAAACATGAGGTGGTTATAGTCTGTCCGTGTAGTTACTTTTTCTATCGTATCAGTGGAGATTGCTGATTTTCGATATCTTATTGCCGTGATGTATTCAACATCTGGCAGTATGAACAAAACTGGCCCATCAAGTGCGGCTCGTGCTAAGGAATCGGCCAATTCATTTAATCTTAATCCACAGTGTCCCGGAACCCATAGTAACCTCAGGAGTCTCAACTGCGGAGGTACTAATGTTTTGAATGTGCTTAGAACTCGAGAGTTCTCTGAAGCTGTCAGAGCTGCACAAACTGAAAGAGAATCCGTCATTATGACTGCGTTGTTTTGATTTGATGGAAGTTTTTGAAGAGCTAAAATCATCGCCACGAGCTCCGCTTCAAAAACTGGAGTAAAATCAGGCAGTCTCACTGAAAAGGGCCAGTCAAGCGAATCAGAGGCAATGCCTACACCGGCCTTTTGATTATTTACGGAAGCATCTCTGGATATTATATTTTTAGTTTCTGCATGCTCCAAGTATTCTAATAATATGTTATTTAAAAAATTGAGAGATCCTTAACCTAGCCTGATATAATTCGCAAACCGATACTGCTGTGTACTCGAAAATGGCTGGTGTGCAAACTGATGATAGAAAGCGGGTTCGGAATCTATCTTTAACAATTGAGCTTATTAGTTTAGTGCTTCCTGTAATTTTTGCGAGGTGTAAATCACTGAGTTCACATTTTCTGGCATGATAATTTTTTTGTACAACGTAGGAAAGTGAATAGGCTCGATTATTTCTTATTTAGATAGGTAGTAAAAGTGATCCTTATCATATTTCTCTTTTTTGCACGTAATACTGTACGTTTAGGTGTGGCAGCAACGCATTGATAATCCATTCATTTTTGTGGGCTCTGATTTCGTATAAGACTTTTCTATGCAGCTTTTTTCCTTCTGTAGTTTGCGTACACTCAGCCTTCCACCATCGACAAGGTGGAGCACTCTTAGTTGACGCAGACGTAACAACGAATTCCAAAGTGTTTTTGATAATTCTAAAACAGAAAGAACCACCTTACCGAGGTGTACATAAATATCACTGGATGCTACCTTATTGTTAACGTGAAAACAGCCTTTAAACTTTTTGTACTTCAAAGTGTTTTAAATTTTCTTTCAAACAATTTATTAGGACACTCTATATCAAAGTGTACCGGAAGGGGATCACTGTGTGAACCAAAAAACTGTCCTTCATGACTTCAGCGGAACATTTGCGCTACAGAACGTCAGATATAACACTTATCATGCTCGATAACGAACAAACGTAGGCCGCTTCAAGTTCACGCAGGTAAAATTTTTATGCGCACTCCAGTCCCACAGAAAAGTACCAGCAGAGCCTGTTCTAACACCCCATAATACGTGATGGGAGTTGGAATCGCCAGTGAAAATTATTTGATTGATTCATACGGGGGGTTTAACGTCCCGAAACTACCATATGATTATGAGAGACGCCGTAGTGGAGGGCTCCGGAAATTCAGACCACCTAGGGTTCTTTAACCTGCACCCAAACCTGAGCACACGGGCCTACAGCATTTCTGCCTCCATCGGATATGCAGCCGCGGCAGCCGGGATTCGATCCCGTGACCTGCGGGTCAGCAGCCGAGTACCTTAGCCACTTGACTATCGCGGCGGGGCACGAAACCTATTTAATTCTTGAAGCTACTTAAGACACAGTCCAATTGTTCTGTATTGTGGACGTCTGAGATAAAATATACATTTTTAATATAGAAAGGGTGGCATCCTGTCATGTTGATGTCAATTGCCAGAATCTCATAGTCAGAGTACAATAACTGAAAAGCCAGACTCGCTGTGTGGCAAAACTTGTTTGATATTAATATTGAAACGAAGATGCGCGAGCCTATGGGGCCCGGAAGAAGAAGAAGAGTAGTGGAGTGGCGCTTGGACTGTGTGGTTGGGTGAAGCGTTTTAGGCCTGTCTCAGAAGTACGCTGCTCTTTCACAACGCCATTTCACCTCATCTTTATATAAACCCAGTCACTCATAACAATATCATTACACCACCCCCTAGTGAAGGGCGATATAACCGAATTATTCGAAAATTTTAAAAATGATAACTTTTATTAGGCGTTATGCTGCTTTTTTGTAATGTTATTATGCCAGGATTTAACTGATTAACTTGGCAAAAGAAATCTGTTGAAACAAAAAAAAAACGAAGAACCACAATTCTACTGCAGAACTTTTAAAGTATCAATGGTGATGCGCGAAAAACTTCTGAAACGGCTGTTTCCAAAATACTTTCTTTATAATGTGGGCGGGATTCGAATCACTTTTTTTCGTTTTTGAACTTGGGCGCTTAGATTTTACTGGGGACTCAGTTCACTTCTGGCGCCTGCCGTCATGGCTAATTTGCATCTCGTCCTGAAATTCTAACTTATTCGAGGTGGAAGGCTTCGGTGCAGTAGGCGTTGTATTTGGCTGACGTTCCTGCTGCGGCGCATAATTAGACACCTCTGCGGCAGCTGCTGTTGTTACCTAAGACGTCAGATTGGTAATCAGTGCTACAGCTTTTGAGGTAGTTGTGTCATCTGCGAGCAAAACACTTGCGAGACGCGCTCACTTTCAGTAGTTATTAACTAATCTAACGCCTTCGACATTGCTTTTTGAACTGCTGACTCAACATGTTGCAAAAGTTTGACTTCATTTAATGACTATTGCCTGGCAGCAACACCAGCATAAACGAAGGTGCAATCTTCGGCAACAGCAATAGCTTCTCGTCATGGACATTATCGCCTATCCAATATTTCTTGGAGCTGGATTTTGTAAGACCTTGCCTGACAATTCATGCATTCAGCTGTATGGTCTCCTTCACATAGACAGCACTTTTCAATCTCAGCAGTGCATTTATTGGAGAGATGGTTAGCACCCCAGGCTCAACATCAGGAATCTGATTTGCAGCCCCCTAAAGTGTGGCCAAAACGCCAGCAGTTTCGGCACTGAAAAACATGAGAACCTAGGAATTCTACACGAAAGATGAGTAGCCCTATTATAAATTCATTAGGGCAAGTAGTACCAGGAAAGGTGGCAATAGCCAATTCTGTGAGAACTTTCTCACCATTTACTACGTGGTTAAACCGGTATATGGCTATGACGCCAGCATCTGACAGTTTCTCAAGAGTCTCGATTTGTCACAATCGAGAGTCAACTCCTCGAGCGGTACCCTTTCTACTTGCCAAATGAGGTGGAATAAACGCACTGACCGGATGCCTTAAACATTAGGAGGTCCGCAACACATGAGGCATCTGACGATCTACAAACCACACCACCTCTTCCAAACTGTCGAACTTCGCTTATCAATAGAAAGTGCGATGTTATGGCATGGAACTCCGCGCGAACAAACTTTGGGTTATTTAGCCTGATGAATTCTCCAGTCGAAGGAGGCACCAGTGCAACAGGGATGCTGTTACACCACTGCGAAAAAGTATCCTAATGGCAGTTCACCATTAGGTAAAGACGCTGACCAAGGGCTGGGCCCTTGGCCAGGAGACAAATTAGTCATTGGCACGGTTGCAATTGTCAAAACAATAGTAATAAATACCGCTCAGAAATTAACACCAGTCAATTCACTTAGACCCATAGCCACTAGCCAGTGGCTATGGGTCTAACCAGTGTTGTGTATTTTCATGTAATAAGAGAACTTGAAATAAAATAAAATGAAATGAAATGAAAATGAAGACTCGGACAAACTACCGGTCAATCACTACCCAAGCGCGTTAGAACACTCCACTTTGTTTGTTCCCTAGACTCATGGCTCACACTCACTCAGGGGGGTTGGCCAAGAAAGCGTAGTGCATTTTTTGTGAGCATTATAACTATGTGTAATGAATTTGTATTGTAAGATGAATAATGTTAGGAAAATCACACAAAAAAGAGCAAACGAAAAAAAAGAGAAAAATGAAATAGTCAAGTTGAGAAAATTTTGAGATTTGAGGCGTTGTGATTATTATCAAGCTGTGTTTACTTCACCTCACCATTTAGAATTTTTGGTCGTGGGGTAATAAATATTAAATATTTTATAAAAGATCACAAAGTTATACGTTTGAATGCCTGAATATCTTCGCAAACAGCATTGAAAGCATCCCTGTGGCAATGTCCCAGAACTGAGGCACCAAAGACCAGTGGAGTTTCCGCCGTCAATCTAACACCTTTTTTCAGAAATGGAATAACTAGAAGCCTTTTTTTTAAGTATAGCGTATCGGCGACAATACAAAAAATGATGTTCTATTGGTTCCAGTTCTCCGCGAATGCGCAGAGGGGCGATATTGTCTGACCAGCTCTGTGTGGATACAGGTTGAGGGGGTGGGGCACGACATCCGAATTGAGTAATTAAAGCTTCGAGCTTTCTGGACTGGCTCCAGTGGGGTCGCCATGGAAACTTGAGGTGGTTATATTCTGTCCGTGTAGCTACTTTTTCTACCATATCAGTGCAGATTGCTGATTTTTGATATTTTATTGCTGTAATATATCGAACATCCGGCAGTGTGAAACAAATTAGGCCATCAAGTGTGGCTCGTGCAAAGGAATCGGCCAGTTCATTTAATCTTAATCCACAGTATCCCTGAGCTTATAGTAACCTCAAGAGCCTCCACGGCGGTGGTACCAATGTTATGAATGTCTTTGGAATTCGAGAGTTCTCAGAAGCAGTCAAAGCTGCACAAACTGAAAGAGAATCCGTCAGTATGACTGCGTTGTTTTGATTTGACGGAAGTTTTTGAAGAGCTAAAGTAATTGCCATGAGCTCCACTTCAAAAACTGGAGTAAAATCGGGCAGTCTCACAGAGAAGGACCAGTCAAGCGAATCAGAGGCAATGCCTACACCTGCCTTTTGAATACTTACTGAAGCATCTGTGGCTATTATATTTTGAGTTTCTGCGTGCTCCAATTTATCTAATAATATGTTATTCAAAATTTTTAGAGATTTTAACTTGGCTTTTTCGAAGAAAACATCATCATAAATAATTTTAACATGACAATTCTAGTCATTAGTCTCAATTACCTTTCTAATATTCACATATACACTTTGCAGACTCTTTTGTGCAAACATTATCTGGGGTGTGTGAAACCGTGACCAATGAGCAAGAAATAAGGTGTCTGGGTTTGCGATAAAAGCATATTGAGATCTTCTTGCCGGTGAGCTATAAAATTTCAAAAATGCGTGTGCAGTCAAAATGCGAAATCGACAACGTAGTGTAGGCAGGTGCGCATTTCTTCTTCTTCTTCTTCTTCTTCTTCTTCTTCTTCTTCTTCTTCTTCTTCTTCTTCTTCTTCTTCTTCTTCTTCTTCTTCTTCTTCTTCTTCTTCTTCTTCTTCTTCTTCTTCTTCTTCTTCTTCTTCTTCTTCTTCTTCTTCTTCTTCTTCTTCTTCTTCTTCTTCTTCTTCTTCTTCTTCTTCTTCTTCTTCTTCTTCTTCTTTTTCTTTTTCTTTTTCTTTTTCTTTTTCTTTTTCTTTTTCTTTTTCTTCTTCTTCTTCTTCTTCTTCTTCTTCTTCTTCTCATTAAAAGAAGACTTGCACCATCAGCCGCTGCCTTCTCTAAACCCTATTTCTAAACACGCACGATTGATTGGTACCCTCTACGCCATGAGCCGATTCCTTAGCTAAGTCGTCAATTAGCGAACCCATTCTACCACACTGTCCATCATCCGCTTATATGACTGCTGCTCGATTTCGTAGACGTACGCTTATGGAAGTGTTTACAGGTACAACACTAACAAACTCTACCGGATATCGCCATTTATTATATCTCTGGCGAGGAGACTTTTGCCGCACTCGCAAACAAAAAGTAGTTATCACAAGGCTGCGTTGGCGGGTACGAAATCTGAATTTCTATATGCACAGGTCTGCTCAAGCACCTTTGCTACCGTGTGCGTTCTGCGATGAAGTTGACACAACAGATCCTTTCTTGTTGGTCTGCAGGTGGTTTACACATTACGAAAAACCCTTTTAGAAATACCTTTACGTGGTATTGGTATGAACGTATCTGTGCCTGTCGCTTCGTCTTTTGGAGCATCCATTTCCGGGGTCTCTAATGCAACTGTATGCGCGGCCGTTCGGGACTACATTGATGAAACTAGGAGATTGACTAATGAATCTGTTTCATTATCCGAACGTGTCTACAAAAATATATAATAAATTTTGTTTTTTATTTAGGTAATTGTATGCATGAGATCAGGCACCGAAGTTTTCTAGGTTATCGGTAATCTTTCTGTTATATTTTTCGACTCTTGGCCAATGCGCCATAGTGGGTATGCGCCACGTTTAATAGGTGAACAAGAACGAGAACAAGTTTTCTAATGCGTTGGAGCATTAGACGAACCATTCGTTACGCAATTCGCATTATGTGATGCCTGATTGTTTTGTTGATGTTCTAAAACACCTTAACACTCATATACTGCGATTCCTTTCCTGAAATCAAGCCTGCCTAAGGCCTGTTCAGAAACGATTGTCAAGCAACGGCGCAGCTCAGCGTTAGAATACGGAGCTGGCACGCAGCAGACCTGCGTTAAAAACCCAGTGCATTCTTTCTGGTATTATTTACTGACCTTTTTAATTACTTCTTGCGATATCAGTTGCGGACACCAATGGCAGTGGACAACTACTGCACCATGCGTGACCCCTGTTCTGATCCGAAAACAGCTTTTGCTGTAAAAGGTAAATATAACATTAAAGCTTTGGGTGCACGTTAAAGAACCCCAAGAACCGCAAATGCTCAAAACTTCTAGAGCCCTCCACTACGGCGTTTCTGATTATGATATGGTGGTTTCGAGACGTTTAGCCCCCCATACCAATCAATCATATAGAACACGAAAGTGACGACACGTTCTAACTTTGCAGAAGTAACGGTAACGATAGATGCTTTCATATTAAAAGGACATCTGAAGAAAACTCGTCCTAAGATTGTGAAAGAACGAGAAACCAGCTTCTGTTACTATCTTAGGCGAACGTGTACAGCAGTCTGCTATTGTCAGGCGTTGCGCGAATATTTCTATCACCGCTACTTATGCTACGCATAATGTTACGTGTCTAGAACCGCTTATTAGGAACGCTCGGTGATGGAGCACTGCAAAGGGCGAGGCTAAGGAGAATGGTAATGAAGTTCTTGTACTAGTTTTCTCCGACAGCTTCTTTTTCTCACTGCAGAAGAACCGTTACACTGCTCTCGTAGGCGAAGCCCATCGGGCTAGACAGACTTTTTCTCGCCGCGTGCATGGCGTTAACCTGGCGACGAATGTGAATTGAGTTCTTGCAGAACGTCGGCTGCTGCGTGGCGTAATCGTATAGTTGACCTCAGTCAAACGGTTCCTGATGACATACGCTTCATTGTTACTTGCTGAGAACTTGGTTCACAGACCATGCTTTCGTACTGGTGTCTAAAACCACACAAGTTCGCCAGGCACATAGCTCACAAGACGATGCTTACTGTCGTATTAGGCCTTTGACGTGGTCTGGGAAGCCAGCATGTGCGGCCGCACTAGTAAACGAGATTCCTCTGCCCAACAAAGATTCTGAGCTACTAATAAGTTCTCAGCAGTCATCAAAAGAAGGATGGTATCGAAAGTATTGCGATGTGGAATTTGCATCGAGATGAAAGAATGTACTATAGCATATCGTTTCGTGTTTTGCCATGTTGAAGCCATATGCAATGAACAGCAAAATCTCGTCTCAGTTCTCAAATTGGATGCCGCGTACATAAACAAATGTTTCTAAGTGTCCGTTTCGCACACTCGGTAAGTCCATCTGTTTTTAATAGTAAGGTGTTGAATGTCGAACGGTAAATTCACAGAAGCATTGTGAACAAACCTCCCAATATAAATGCCGAAACGTCAATTTATATTTTATTTTGTTGTGGTCGTTTTTTAGCGTTTTATTAAATGATTTTTTTTCCTCCCGGACGGGTGTTTGTCGAAACCCTAATTTTAAGGACACAAGCATAGCATCTTTTTCGCTACGTCTAAAGTTAACTGGCATCCACGGCCACTGATAATCACTCGGGGCGGCCCGTGTCGAAGGATGACAGAATGGAGCAAGAACAAAGAGACTGCAGCAGCAGTCGCAGAGAATAACAGTCGTCTCGCAGTACCGAGTGCGGTAATCGGTGCACACGACTATCCATCGATTACCCGCCGGGGATCGTGGGAAAGGACCTAGGAGATCAATGCCCACTTGCAGAAAAAGCAAGCACGCAGGTGGCGCAGGCTGGAGTCGTTGGTATACCGGCGGCGATTCCCAGAAAATCCGGTAGTACAAAAAAACTGTTTTCTACTTAGCGTCATGGCATTGCTGGGTCCGCCGTGCCCAAAACATATAGGCAACAAAAGAAATAAGACACGAAACATATGGAGTAGCCGCTCAAGCACTTTCAAACCGAAAGAAAAGAACCTAATTACCCATCTTGTTGGATGCGCTTAAAATTGACTGTGTGAAAAGTACTGCTGATTGAAACTTCTGTAACCTCTCGTAACGACATTCTGACATAAAGAAGATCTTTTAACACGCAATTGTTTCATGCCAGGGTCCACCATGGCTGCGCTGACGTAGTTTCGTTACGGAAGTGATGTTGAAAAAGATACTCAAAGATTGCAAAGAAAATTGCTGAAGGCAAGCATTGGCAGTGCGAAATCGAACCAGCAACCTTTTAACCAGAAACTTCACGAACGTGCAACTTTTACGCCCTAGAGTGTTCGTCTGGAATGCTAACGGTAAGCTATTAGGGGTGAAGCTTCTTATAGCGGCACCTGTTCGTCCCTAGCAGTCGTAGTAGTAGTGTGTAACCAGTCTTACATTTTGACTTCCAGTGTGGTGCCGTGGGAGATTTCTTTTGTGCGTTGTTGAACAATAAAAAATTGCGCGTGCGTGTTAACTAAAAGCTGAATTCTTCTGTCTCTCATTCCCCCTTAGCAGCCATTGGCATGTACATTGAGCCCTATCTGAAAAGACAGGGTTGCTACGTTATACTTGCTGGGCGTAACATTCTTGGTTTTAGAAAGGTTTGGCGAGCGTTGGGCCGCAGTGCCATGAATACAGTGAACGAGTATATACCAACAACTCGAGGTGGTTAAAGGTGGGAAGTAGACACGAAGCGCAAGCCTTAAAAAAGTGTACGTGTGCATCCTCTCGTTAAGTCCTTGAAATGCCCGCTGGATGGCGGTGCTTCTATGTAAGAAATATAAGATGAAAAGATGCGAGATGGCGGTACTTGGAGTGTTGAATAGGTGGATGAATGGACACAGAGACAGATGCATGGACGGACGCACGAATGGCTGCACGGACGGATGAACGCATGAACGGATGCAGGAGCGGATGCATGGACGAACGCAGGGACGGACGCACAGATGAACGCGCTGAAGCACGAACAGACGCATGCACGGACGGGCGGATGGACTGACGGGCGACCACACAGACGCACGCATGGACGGACGGAAGCAAGAACGAATGGACGGACGGTTGCTTCGGCGCACTCTCCATCATTCACTCCGTAGATATGCTGCCACTTTTTATATACATCATATTTCGTTTGGCAATCCTCAGAGCTTTTAAACTTTAGGGCGTTTTTGTTATCAGTGGTGAGATGGTGTGACATATTCACGTTGGGCGAGCTCTAGTGCTAAAACTGCAGCTTGGACCAGTTGGTTCACGATTATTTAGGCAGATTTATCAGTGCAAAAGAAAAAGACGGTACTTTTAGAAAAGAAACACACACACAACGCTGTCACCTCGACAAAGCGCCGCCGTGGTCTTTCTTGTGAACACTCTTATGAGAGTTCTATTCGGCAGAGAAGAAAGGTCACTTCGAACGCTGCGCGGCCGCATTTACGAAAGGAGTGCCCTGGTGCACACGACGCAGGATGAATGGGAACAGTTGTTCGCGCTTGTCCTGTGTATACTTGTGCGCTCGTTTTGTGCGTCTTTCATTTGGTTTGAACAGTGCCCTTTAGGCATCGCACGGTGCCAGTTGTTAGTCCACACTCGTCCTGTATATTGCCGCGCGCTTGATCTGCCAGCGCAAAAGAGGCAGACGAAGTGGCAGTTCCCCTCGTGCCATTGTTCTGTTTTTGGCTGCGCTGAGCCGACCGCTCTTCGGACTTTTGTGAGGACGCCTTAAAAACGTCTCCTGTCTCTTTAACGTGACATTTTAATGGTGGAGGTGCTGGGTAACCTCACCTATGCAACAGACTCCTTCTAGCAGCCGGAACGTGACCCAAAACCCAGAGCTTACGCCGGTACACCGTTTCAGTCGGAGGATTCGAGGACTGTCCCCCGAGTTTGTGCCTCACAGTACAAGTACGTCGACTGGTATGGAGAATACTGTTGCTGTCACCGCTTCCCCTACCGCTGGAGCCGCCGCTGCTCCAACCGCTGCACCCGCAGCTGCACCCACTCATTACACGCTACAAAAACCACGTGTTCCGAGTCCCTTTCGTGGTGGCCTCTATGAAGATGTGGAAGATTGGCTGGCTGAGTACGAGTACGTAGCGGATTTCAACGGGTGGGACGAAGTAGCGAAGCTCAAGAATGTGTACTTTAGTCTTCTGGATGGTGCTCGCACATGGTTCCAGAACCGCAAGGGCCTCCTAACGTCGTGGCATGAGTTCTGTCACAGGCTCCGCGAAACGTACTCGAGTCTCGATCGTCGAGAGCGCGCTGAAAGGGCCCTCCAGTCCCGCATGCAGATGCCTAATGAAGGTGTGGCTACATACGTGGAGGATATGGTTCATCTGTTCACTCGCGCCGATCCAACCATGCCGGAAGACAAGAAGCTGCGACACTTGATGCGAGGTGTGAAAGAGCAGCTCTTCGCTGGACTCATTCGTAGTCCGCCTAGAACGGTCGCGGAGTTCCTCACTGAAGCCGTCGCCATGGAAAAGGCGCTGCAGCAGCGGAACCAGTACGATCGGCAAGTGAATGCTACCTATACCACCGGGCTAGGCTCGTTCCCGACCGACGTGGGAGCGCTTCGCGAGCTGATACGTTCGGTTGTTCGCGACGAGCTACAACAGCTGCAACAGCTGAACCAGGCGCAGCAGCAGCCTTCCACGAATTGCATCGCCACCATCATACGTGACGAAGTTCAGCATGCACTCGGCACACCTCGCCGCGAGACACCAACGCAGGTTGCTGCACCACTTCAGGCGTTCGCAACTTCAAGTGAACCTCTAGGGGTGACCTACGCAGACGTATTGAGACGCACCGTTCCGTCGTCCACGACACCATCCCCAGTGAGTGGTTTCCAGCGCACCACTTATACCGACACGTTCGAACACAACGCACCTGCACCAGTCCCACTACCAGCCGCAACCCCGTACGCCACACTGCAGTCCGCACAGGTGGTCCCTTATTTTGCAGACACTCGACCCGTCATGCGTAAATCCGACATATGGCGCATGCCCGACCGACGACCGCTTTGCTACCACTGCGGTGAAGCGGGTCACCTCTACCGAGACTGCCAGTACCGCCGACTTGGGCTGCAGGGTTTTCCTGCCAATTCACCCCGCCCCCGGTTTGGACAGAGACCACCAGAAATTGAAGATTTTATCGCTCGGCAGAACGTCCCACTCAGGCGTCAGTCGCGCTCACCGTCACCGCGGTCGTCATCTTATTCAGGCAACGGAAATCGAAGGCCGCAAGGACGGTCTCCGAGCCCTCGCCTGGAAAACTAACGCCAGCGACCTTTCGAGGCGAGGCCGCTGATTCTCGACGTGATGAAGACCTCGCCCTCCAATCGACGCGACATCGGACCAACGGAAATTCGACTACGCCGGCGCCTGTATCCCAGCTGAGCGACTTTTCAATGGACATACCTGTGCTGCTCGACGGTCGCAATTTAACTGCCTTAATAGACACTGGTGCTGACTACTCGATTATTAGCGGACAATTGGCACGTACCTTGAAGAAAGTGATAATGCCTTGGACAGGATCGCATGTACGTACAGCTGGCGGACATGTTGTAACGCCGGTTGGTTTGTGCACGTCCAGGCTACAAATACGAGGCTGCACGTTTTTGGTCAGCTCCATCGTGCTACGTGACTGCTCCCGCGAATTAATTCTCGGCCTCGATTTTCTTCGGGAATATGGCGCCGTAATCGACCTACGGCGACGCTGCATTTCCTTTTCGACAGTCAACGCTACGTCAAGGGACTCCAACCGCCGTACAACCGCCCTCCGTGTTTCCGACGACAGTGTCACAATACCACCTCGTGCAAGTATCCTAATTCAGGTGACTTCCGAAGGAACCAGTGACGGTGAAACAGTGGCAGAGTGCAACGTCTCCCTGCTGCTGGCGCTTGGAATTTCTGTGGCACGAGGCATCATTGACATTCGGAACGGTACAGCCGAGGTCATGATTACAAATTTCACCAATGAGCATCGTCACCTTTTCCGGGGCACTGCGGTCGCCTACGCTGAAGCCTTGGAGGACGTCATTGAGTGTTTTGCCTGTGAAGACAGTAGCCGCAATGGACAAACCGTAATAGATGTTGACATGAACAGTGCACTGCCAGAAGAGAACCAGAGGGCCTTGCGAGAGCTATTGTTTGAATTCAGGGCGTGCTTTGCTCAGTCGTCTAAAGTGAGTCAGACGCCAATTACACAGCACAGGATAATCACTTACGACGACGCAAGACCTATTCACCAACAGCCATACCGTGTCTCGCCGACAGAACGCGCAGCTATCAAGCAGCAAGTGAAAGAAATGATCGACGACGGCGTTATCCAGCCTTCGAACAGTCCGTGGTCCTCACCGGTCGTTCTGGTTAAGAAGAAGGACGGTACGCTTCGCTTCTGTGTAGATTACAGAAAGCTCAACAACGTCACAAAAAAAGATGTTTATCCGCTGCCGCGTATTGATGACTCGCTTGACCGACTACGACGAGCGAAGTATTTTTCTTCCCTGGATTTAAAGAGTGGCTACTGGCAAATTGAGGTTGATGAGCGCGACCGCGAAAAAACCGCCTTTGTCACGCCGGATGGCCTCTACGAATTTCGGGTGCTACCGTTCGGACTCTGCTCTGCGCCAGCTACCTTCCAACGCATGATGGACACTGTGTTGACTGACTTAAAATGGCAAAGCTGCCTTGTGTACTTGGATGATGTGGTCGTGTTTTCAACCAGCTTCTCCGAACATCTGAAGCGACTACGACAAGTACTTGAGGCGATTCGGACGGCTAACCTTACGTTAAAGCCGCAAAAATGCCATTTCGGTTACGAAGAACTAAAGTTCCTTGGACATGTCGTAAGCGCAGAAGGCGTCCGTCCTGACCCTGAGAAAACCGCCGCTGTCGCAGCCTTCCCGACTCCTGCCGATAAGAAAAGTGTGCGGCGGTTTCTTGGTCTATGCGCGTACTACCGGCGCTTTATAGGCAATTTTTCGAAAATTGCCGAACCATTAACTAGACTCACTAGAGACGATACGCCGTTCGTTTGGAGTGCTGAACAAGAATCAGCATTCACAGAGCTTCGGCTTCGCCTGGCATCACCACCTGTTCTTGGACATTTCGACGAGGAAGCCGAAACAGAAATTCATACCGACGCCAGTAACGTCGGTCTGGGCGCGGTACTCGTCCAACGGCAGGAGGGAATTGAAAAGGTTATCGCCTACGCAAGCCGAACCCTAACACGCCCGGAGTCAAACTACAGTACCACGGAGAAGGAGTGCCTTGCTGTCGTGTGGGCAATTGCTAAGTTTCGACCTTACCTTTACGGCCGTCCATTCAGAGTAGTGACGGATCATCACTCGCTGTGCTGGCTTGCGAACCTCAGAGACCCCTCCGGACGACTGGCAAGGTGGAGCCTACGTCTGCAGGAGTACGACGTCACTATCGTGTACAAGTCCGGTCGTGCACACGAAGATGCGGACACGTTGTCACGCGCGCCAGTTGAGCCTGCCGCTCAGAGCTTCGAAGAGGACTGCCCTTTCCTTGGCTCCGTAAGCGTAACAGACTTGGCTTTACGGCAGCGAGCAGATGCTCAATTGCGACCTATCATTGAACATCTAGAGGGCCGCAACGTATCACTGCCCCAGCATATAACTCGCGGATTGTCATCCTTCTGCTTACGACAGGGCGTGTTGTACAAGAAGAACGCAGCCGCCAGCAACAAAACTTACCTGTTGGTCGTCCCCGCAGAGCTGCGTGAGGAAATTCTATTTGCCTGCCACAACGAGCCTCCATCGGGCCATCTGGGCATCACCCGAACCATCGCTAGGGTACGAAAGTCTTACTACTGGCCGAAACTTGCCGCTTGCGTTAAACAGTACGTTCAAGCCTGCCGCGAATGCCAGCGCCGAAAATCCCCATCTGTTAAGCCTGCGGGATTACTTCACCCTATCGAGCCACCCAGAACACCCTTCGATCAAGTCGGCATGGACCTCCTGGGTCCGTTTCCCTTGTCATCTTCCGGCAACAAGTGGATAATCGTCGCTACAGATTATCTAACCCGCTATGCTGAAACTAAGGCGCTTCCTAAAAGCACGGCTTGTGAAGTTGCTCAGTTTTTCATCGAGAGAATTGTATTACGCCACGGTGCTCCATCCTGTGTCATCACAGACCGAGGAACAGCGTTTACAGCAAGGCTCCTTGAACAAGTTTTTCAGTTAAGTTACTCCACGCATCGCAAGACAACAGCGTATCACCCTCAGACAAATGGACTGACCGAGCGGCTTAACAAAACGATGACTGATATGCTGTCTATGTACATAGACGTACAGCACAAGACGTGGGATGAAATACTGCCTTACGTAACATTCGCGTATAATACCGCTACGCAAGAGACCACACGATTCACTCCGTTTCGTCTTCTATACGGTCGGGACGTTCAGACGATGTTGGACGCAATGCTCCCATGCGACATTGACAACATCGAGAATCTCGACGAAGATGCTGAGTGTTTCGTGCAACGAGCCGAGGAAGCACGTCAACTAGCCCGCGTAAACATCAAGAAACAACAAGGCGTCGATGCACAGCGCTACAACCGCTGCCACAGACAAGTCGATTATAAACCAGGTGACCAGGTGTTGGTTTGGACCCCTGTGCGCTGCAAAGGTCTCTCTGAGAAGCTTCTCAGTCGGTATTTTGGCCCGTACAAAGTGCTACGACAAGTGAGCGACGTCAATTACGAAGTCCTTCCGGACGGAAGCCAACCACCCCGACGCCGACAGCTACGACCCGAGATTGTGCACGTGGTGCGGTTAAAACCGTACCACACACTGTGACAATGTTTTTTTTACGATACACGCTTCGTTTAGCATCGAGGCGATGCTCTTCAGGGAGGAGGGGCAGTGCCGCGCGCTTGATCTGCCAGCGCAAAAGAGGCAGACGAAGTGGCAGTTCCCCTCGTGCCATTGTTCTGTTTTTGGCTGCGCTGAGCCGACCGCTCTTCGGACTTTTGTGAGGACGCCTTAAAAACGTCTCCTGTCTCTTTAACGTGACAATATGCTAATTTTATGCGTGCTTTCTGCTTGATGTATGCACTGCAAGTTTGGAGCTGCAGACCGTTCCTAACGTGATTTTGGAATTTGTTAGGGTTCCGGAAACAATGCACAAGAAACGCTAAACTACCACTGCGAGGACACGTTTCATTTTAGTGTTTTACTAATTTTTATATGGCAGGATCAGCCACGTTTCTTTACACAAACTGTAAAAAAACGTCGTGTTATAAGATCTGCCAAAAAGCCAGTGTTACCTCAACGTGTTTTTTATAAAGTAAAAGAATAGAGTTTAAGGACTCCCTTTTACGTGGGTGGTTGTCTGCCAGTACTCTTTATGAGGTATATTATTGTCCTCGTCATCATAATCTGCCTGACAATGTCCACTTCCGGACAAAGGCGTCTTTCATATTCCGCCAGTCAATCCGTTCCCGTCGTTGCTACTGTCACTCTATACTCACAAACTTCCCAATCTTATCTTACCACCTCAATTTTTTCTCGCCTTGACCCGCTTTGCTTCTCTTTGAATCCAGCCTGTGATCCTAATGACCAGCGGTCATCTTGCGTTCGTTCCACGTGCTCTGCCCATGACCATTTTTTAGTTATTTCAACTATGACGTTAATAACAACCATTTGTTCTCTGATACCTTTTGCTCTCTTCTTGTCCCATGAAGTTACAACTATCATTTTGCTTTCCTTTGCTCTCTGCGTTGTCCTGAACTTAAATTGAACCCTCATTGTTAGCTTCTATATTTCTGCTCCGTAGCTTAGTACAAATAAAGTGCGGCTGATATACTGAGCGATATTGGCAATCCACTATTCATAACTTCAGCATGTATAGAGAATGTACTCCGCCCCATTCTTATTCTTTTAGTTACTTCAATCTTGTGATCTGGCCCCGCGGTTACTGTCTGAGTAAACCTACATTATAAAAGTGCACTGCTTCCTATCTTGAAGTGCTGTTCTCTTCCGAAGTTGTTCACAATACTTTCGTTTTCTGCAAAATAACTTCAGCACATACGTTTTTGCTCTTCTTGTCTAATTCAGTAATGATGACTGCGATCCCTTATTGTTTCACTGACTTTATTGTCGGTTTGCTGACAATAATTCGTCAGTTTCAAAAGGACCAGATAGACCACAGAACTGAAACGTCTTCGGTTTATTGTTGACAGAACGAGATTTGAAAAGTATACAGAGCGCGCCCCAGCTCACTTCTTCCTCGTCTCCAAGCTCTATCTTAAATCTGTTTTCTACATCTTCGCGCTGAATTGATTTAACCGAAGGAAAATTCGAGCGACTACAACAGTTCAATCAGCCTCTTGAGCAGTTTTCCTTCAGGTGTACGAAGCAAGCATGTTTTCACTGATACATCTTTGCCTGGGAAAAATGTTTCGACCTTGCAGAGTTTCCGCTGTCTTTTTTGCGCTTCTCTAAGCAGAAGTACATCTTCTTTTTGTATACTTGAGTGACCCTCTATTTTTCTGCTGGCACACTTAAGCTCCCTCAGGTACTCCTTTCTTCCCCTGATCCACCAATTTAACATTGCTGTTTTCTTGCACTCCTGTAATTCAGCAAGCTGTATTTTCCAATTTTATTGTCTTCCTGCTTGTTTATTGCTTGCCTGTCTCCTATAACGTGCGCCGGTGTTATGGGTTGTGGCTCGTTAGGATCGTCATAGAGATAAGTAAGAGGCCGGTTTTCTTAATTACTCCTTCTGCTTCAACAACCACAGTCCGTAGTTCTACTTCATCCAAAAGACGAGCACCTATAGTTTTTGCCATAGACGTCCCAAAGCTTCTGATCAGTCTTTCATAAAATCCTCTCCACTATGGAGTTAACTCTACAATAAAGCTCCATTTTATTTTCAGGTTACTGGTAGACTGTTTCACCATTTCATCTTCCATATTTAATATCTTGTTCATCTCTTTCTCAGAATTTTTGAACGCTCTTGCCTTATCACTGTAAATTGTTACACAACCCTCTTCTAGCTACGAATCTTCGGAATACTTGTATGAAGGCTTCTAATGACATCCTCTTCACCAACTCCAGTTGTACGACTCTTGTTACTGTACACGTAAATATCACAATGTAGAACTTTGCAATTTTTTCGCCTTTCTCATCTCGAGCTTTTAGCTGTCCAGCAAAGCCTATACAGACTGTGTCGAATGGCCTTGTCTGCGTTATTCTGTCAGCCGGTAGTGGTGAAATTTCTTGTGCCATTGGTCTAGAATTAAACCTCCTACATGTGATGCATTTTAATAACATATTTCACCATCCGCTGGCCATGCACAATCCAAAAACTCGTTCTTAGATGTGTCAGTGTTGCCGCAACACCACCGTTCATTACCACTTGATGCGCGTTCAGAACTAGGAGTTCTGCAAAGTGACTTCCTCTTGGTGAAACAATAGGTTGCTTCTCATCAAAGGTCAAGTCACTTCAGTGAAGCCTTCTTTTTACTCTTAGTACACCTTGATTGTCTTCGAAAATGTTCGTGCCGTACAAATTCATGTTGTCATATATTCGTGTTACTGCATGTTGTAACGTTTTTTTTTTTCTCCTGCTTTATCAGCACAAACTACGCGTTGTCCAATTCGTCTCCTGTGAGCGAACCCCTTTTCCTTTCTTTTCTACAGTTTCCTATATAACGCATCACCCCCGCGGTAACTAGTAACGGTTTCTTGTATGTTCCAAACCTGTTCACATCATTATCTTTACTGGACTCGGGTTGGTAGTTAAGCTTGCCATGGTCTTTTCGTCGTCTTTGATGTCATCACTGTCCTCTTCTTGCGTGATGTCATAATCAGGCCTTTGTTTTTCCTTCTTGATCTACGTTTGGCCCTCCCACCATACTTCATTGTTCAGCAAACGTTTCACCTTAACCTCTCTTGTCATCAAATCCACAGGATTTTCATAACATTTAACATAGCCCCTTGACTCTCGTTGGTCTTGCTGTTGATTTCTGCTGCGCGGTTGCGAACAAACAGATCTTTCGTCTTGTTTGACTTTATCCAGCATAATACAATTTGAGAGTCAGTCCAGCATTTCATACTCCTTAGTTTCCCGATGAAATTCACACTAATATGACTGATCGATCTGACTGATATTGTGGCAGCCAACAACTCCAATCTTGCTAGTGTTATCTTTTTGATAGGAGTGACTCTACCTTTTGCATGGATTAGGTTGGCTTCATCGCTTCCATCGCAGTATTAGGTTACAATGTATTTGCTGCTCCATACGCCATTAGACTTGCATCAGAAAACACGTGTAGAGTCGATGCTTTTACTTCAGCTTGCCTGTTGTCATAGCATCTGTTAACGGTGAAGTCATTTAAGTGCTGAAGCTTCTCCGACCAGTCCTTCCAAGCTGATCGATGCTGACGTGGTAACGGGTCGTCCCATTTCAGTTTTTACATACAAACTTTTTCAGCAATATTTTTGCTCTAACTGTAAATGATTTCAAAATTCCTAGAGGGTCGTTTAGCCTTGCCGTAGCTTGCAAAACCTGTCTTTTTGAGAGTTGTCTCATGTTTCTGTCATTGCGCCATGCAGTGTCAGGAAAGCTCAACATGTCGTCCACAAAATTCCATTTCAGCCCCAAAGTCTTGATTTGTTTCTCTTTTTTATTCTTCTATCCAGATTATTTCATTCTTCGTCAAATAGTTTCCTTAGTTCGGCGTCATTTGAGGTCCATTTTCTTAAATTTATTTTCACATTGCGAAAAATGCCTCTTGCTTCTTTGTATATCTTTGTCGATGTCGAGTATTCGTCGGCTTCTAGTAAGACATCCTCGACGTAGATTGTTTTCCAGAGTTGTGCCACAAGTGCAAGATATTTCTCTTCGAATTTATCGAAATGTCGATAAATTGTGGTTGTTAGAAGAAAGTTACTTGGTGTAGTTCCGTAAATAACCCTCGTCATCCTCGACGTTTTCATCTTCGGGCTTGGCATATTTTCGCTGGGTGTTCTTTCCCACCACATAAATTGCAGTGCTTCTCGGTCATTTCCACGTATTTTAATCGGAAAAGTTATTTTTCCACGTCGGATGGCATGGTGATCTTGTGATGTCGAGAGTTCACCAGCAAACTTGTGATTTCGGGGTTAGGGTTTGGCTCAATTTCTAAGTTGTCATCCATGGATTTCCCAGGATTCTGGCTTGACGATGCATCACAGATGATTTGTATTTTTGTCGTTGTTCGGTCCCTCTTGATTACCGCTTGATGTGGCACGTAGTATACAAATATGTTCTGTATATCCGATCCGGCATCTTCTTCGGCGTTTTCTGCTATTGCTTCCTCGAAGGATCGCTATGTCGTATACTTAGAGGTCATCTTTATAGTTGTATGATTTCTTAGTCACCTGAATAAGCTTCTTCTCTGTAATGATGTTGATGTCACCCAATGTTACGTTTGCTTGCATGGTAGCCGCACTTGGTATGTTCCTGCTTTGAACTCAATTGTTTGTCGGATGTACTCTATCACATGGTCATCGCTCATCTTTGTTGCTGGTTTCTCCATGATTCCCATGTTTTCGAAGTCCGAGAATCACTGCAGTTCGTCACCAATAGTGTCCGACTTGGCACTGACCTTTAGTATCATAACCGTCGAAACTTTTATTGGCACACCATGAAGTCCTACAGGACCTTGGACCGTCCATCCCAACATTGTTTCTGTTGCTATTACTTTTGGGTGAATTTCGCGAATGCAACCAGTGACTACGGTACAGAAATATTCTCGTCTAATTAGCATCGAAGTTTTTTATATTTTTTTCTTTCTTTGTCCGTCTTCTCACTGTCATCAGCCAAACAAATTCCCATTGATCTTGCTCTTTCGTGTATTGTCAACGATGGTGATGGTAGCACGTCGCCGGATATAACTTCTAACTCAAGCGCCTCAGTCATAACTCGCTTCGATGTGGGGGCCTTCCTTACGCTGACCTCGACGACTTCTATGTCTAGTTCCATCTCTCCTCCTCCAATTGATTCTACGGTAATCCATTCGGATCTTTTTACCTTGCACGCTAGTTTTTTTTGACAGTCTTTTGTGGATGAATGCCCTCTGGCTCCCATTGTCCAGCAGAATCAGTGCGTAGCACCCGCTGTCTTCTACCCCTGTCCACAGAAAGGCTGTCTGCAGTAGTATGCACTTGTGTTCACCAGACTGCTGTGCGTGCATGTTGCAGGACTTTCCGGTGTCTAACCGGTCAGGTTGCGCACTTATGCGCACTTGCTCAACATCATCACCGCTTTGCTGCTGTGCTGATTTCCCTGCAAGCGAGCGTGGTCGACACATGGACGTCACATGCCTTCCCTTGCATGTCTTGCAGCGCACGTTGGCTCGGCATATTTTCGCCTTGTGGTAAAATCTAGTGCACCTGAAGCGCCTTCGCTCCCGTTCCAAGGCTTCTTTCTTCTGCTGCATAGTAATGCTTCTTCTTCAATATTCCGTGTATTGTGCAGTCATCTCAAAGAAGATGCACTTTTCATCAAGGTGCTTTGAATCATAGATGTTCTAGTCCGCTTCATACGGTGCGGTGACTGGGTGACGTCGTACTATTCCTCTCGAGTTTCTGCTCTGCTGCGTATATATATCTTTAAAAACTTTATAATTTCTTTCAAACTGCTCGTGCTGACTCTTGACGCTGAGTCCAATGCCGTAGTTACTGGTCTGTTTTCACTTCTCTATCTCTTTCATTTTCATCTCAATCCTCATATCCACCGGTAGCGCAGATTATATAGCAGGAGCTATCCCTTTGGCATAACTGTGCATTTCCACTCCCAATGACTGCAATGCACGTGTGTTCATTTGCAACTTTTGGAAGAGTTTCTTCAACCCATCTACACCTTTAGGACTCTTCACCACTTCCACGTTTACTAGCTCTTTTATGTAACTCTCTCTTAAATCATCTTTTCGTCCGAAGGTTTCTTTCAGAAGAGCGTATGCATGCTCGTAATTCTGATCTAAAAACTGCAAACCTTCTATTAGAGACGCAGCCTTCCCGCTCAGAGAAGCCACAAGGGAGATAATGTTTTTTTATTCTTCGGCATGTTCAATCTGTTATGCACCAATATCTTGAACAGATTCTAAAACCTCGGCCATGCTGTTTTTTCCCACCAAACTTGATCATTGCGAGATGTGGCAACTTGACAAGCTCTTGCGTCTCCGAGATTTGGTTAGTACGTTGCACTGAGCTCGCCAGTTCTGTGGATATTCTCGTAGTCAGTTGCGTCGCTTTTTCTAACTCGTGTAAATGCTCATCTATTTTTGTCGTTGTGGCGACGATCTTCATCTCGTACTCCAAACTCTTTCAAATTCTGCCTCCACGTCTTCTTCTTCGATGAGCGGATCAATCTGTTCGTTAACTTGTCTTAGCGTATGGGACACACTCTTCATCTTGTTTAGAAGCGTCATAGGTTGCGCTCGATTGGCATCTTCTTCTATCTTCTTATCAATTTCACTCGTAAGCGTTGTCACAATTGCTCGAAGCGTCTTCCCTTCTTCGATAGTACCTCTTTGTTCGTGCTGAAAACGTGTTGAAAGAGCTCTTGCCTGTGTCTGTGCGTCGCCAGTAGTCCTTGGTCATGGTCCTTCCCTCGATGGTTCATCCTTGAGCTAGACGCCTGTGCTTCGTCCTTCAACTCGTTGTTGCGATTGCGGTTGAAGTCTTCGCGTCTATCCTCAGATATTCTGGTCACGGCACCATGTTTCAAAAGGACCACAGAGACCACAGAAACGATACGTTTTCGGTGTATTGTTGGCAGAGCGAGATTAAAAAATATACAAACGTGCACCTGCTCTCTTCTTCTTCCTCATCTCCGAGCTCCATCTTCGATCTGTTTTCTACATCGTTTTCTGTGTTGCTCAGCAATGCAATGCTATCGACGAAACGCAGCTTGCTAAAGTACTTGTCATCAAGTCTTATCCCTAACTCTTCACTCCGTGCTACTGAAAATCTCCTGTAACAACACTGTAAATGCTATTGGAGAGATCATATCCTCTTATCTTACACATTTAAGCAGGAAAGTGTTTTATTCTGGGGTCCTCCACGGCTCGGCTAACGTATTTCTGTAATGGAAGTGACGTTTAAAAATATATCATAAGAGATTATAAAAAAACAGAAGGCAACCATATGATGTTCGGATGGAACCAGCAATCTCTCGATTTTCTCGAGCCAACTGCTACGCCGCGAAGCGCCCGTTTTCTGGATTGCTATTGGCAAGCGCTTGTCTTCGTCTCATGTGTTCGTGGTCTGAAATTTTCGCACTGAGAAATATACCAATAGTTAATGACAAAGCGATTACTACACCATACGCCGTTTGGCAGTCCTCAGAGCTTTAATGACTTCATTGATCTGAGGAGGGTAAGGTATGGAAACCACTATATGCAGACATGCAGGATGCCGTAGTGGAGGGCTCCGGAAATTTCGACCAGCTGTGATTCTCTAGCTTGTCCGAAAGCTGAACACATGGGCCTACAGCGTTTTTGCCTTCATAGAAAACGCAGCTGCCTCAGCCAGGATTCAATCCGGTGACCTGCAGGTCAGCAGCCGAGTACCTCAGCCACAAGACCACCGCAGTAGGGCCCTCAGAGCTTCAAAGCTTTAGTGCGTTTTCTTTATCAGTGGCGAGATGGCACGATGGGCTCGAGTCTCAAGTTCAAGTGCTCACCTGTAGAGGCAAAAAGAAAAAAAATAAACCACGGCGCGTTTCTGCTTCAAACATCGAGAGTCGATTTACTATCCTCTCTCGCCACTCGTGCTATTGAACTTTCTTGTAGAGGCGTCCTTGTCGTGGCCAAGCTTTAATTTTAAAATGATCAAATACTACATTTTTGCGTATCGCTACACATGAAAAACAGCTTGTTATTTTAGCAAGTAGTTTTTCTTAAACATGCGCTGCTCATGAACTTTTGTAATAGTTTTTGCTCCAGCTGACTCGAGGTCAGCAGCAGCCTATTAACATCATTATCCTCATTTCAAAGTTTGCGGCGGCCAACGGCTGCGATGGCTGGTAACGGCTCGTGGTACGTTCGGATGTGTCTCGGACTGTTTTGTTTTGCTGTAAATATTTCGAGCCTCTGCCGACCGGCACATTCTTTTTCGTTCTGTTTATTTTGACTCGTTCAAATGCTTTCGCGAAGGGAATTCAAGTGACTTCTGGTGAACGAAGCGACAGTTGAAGCTTTCATCGGATTAACACCCGTTGCAAGTCCAGGCCGGTGAGCAGAAACCACTTCAGTTTTTTAAGGAGGGTTGCTTTCGGGGCTAGTTGGTTCATTTCAACATATGTAGTTTTTTTTTGCCAATGACTGCGGAAGCGTCACATGGTGTCAGTGCATTGCAGTATTAAGTTTTAAAATTGTTGAACGTCTCAATCTGTAACCGGAAAAACGTGCGTTACAGGCGGCGTGGCTTCACGTGGGAACGAGTCACTGACTCAATAATTAATTCTGAAGTTCTATCACTAGGTAACACCAACCAGGCTGTTGCGATAAAAGAAGGCAAATAAATCGCTGTCTATTTGCATGTGTCTTCGTAGCTAGCCAATGTATTACCGCAAAAACCTACTAGGTAATAGTTTACTACCGTCGCGTTTGAGAAACATCACATAATTATGGGTTGTGGTTTTGCTAGTGTGACCAAGAAAGTGTCACATAAATGAGAAATACTTTTTTTACTAAAGTATAAAGTTTGGCATGTTGGTAAGACATAGTAGATCGACGTAGCACGTTTAGAAAAACCCTCTATTGCCATGCGCTAAAAACCTATATTCTCAAAAACGACAATTCTTTTTCACAAAGACCGAGAGAAGGAGTGCTGACGCAGTTCAGCCCTAATCTACTAATCCTTCTCTCAGTCTTCGTGAAAAAAAATTGTCGTTTTTGAGATCATAAGTTTTTAGCGCATGATAATAGAGGGTTTTTCATCTGTTTATCTGTTGTATTCGAATTTCGTTAGCATATATATGTACGGTCCTCGAAATAAAATTTTGTTGGAATTAAGTGCTCCCTTCTGTCCCTTCCCTTGTCCTATGTTTTTAAACGCGCTACGTCGATCTACTTCTTTTACTGCCACAGCCGCCTGGACCATCTGATATGGAAGCAGCTGTGTGCAATGGGCAAGGAACCTGCTACATGACATGCCTTGTAAAGAAGAAGCCCTGAGTGGTACACGTGTTATGTGGTACCTACCATTACATATATGTATAAAATACTGCTGTTTACTAGTTACCTGAGTTTAATTGTTTACTTTGGAAAATTTCATGCATTGGTTACGCATTGATTTCATGCATTGATATCTGGCGATGTTACTTGTTTTTCCAGACTGCCATGCTACGACAGGATGACTATCCCCGAATGTCCTCCCTGCAAGCACGTTGACGCATCTGAATGTTTACTACAACAGGTCATCTCGAACCTCACACATGTAATGCTGTGTTTGTGAATGTTTTACTGCGCATATCGTGGAGGGGTGCTTTAGATTGGCCACAAGCATTGGCTGTCTACCGTGGCATGGAATCTACACTTCAATAATGTTGAGACTGTAACACTATTAGATTGTGTGGCACTGCTGAGCACAACAACACACTGTTTGATCCCAGCCACAGGGGCCATATTTTGATGGGGGGGGGGGGGAACGCAAAGACGCTTGTGTGCTTAAGGGTTTGTTCGATTCACCTGCACCACATTATCCAATTTACAAAGTGCTGACACTTGTCATTCGTTTCAGTGGTGCAGCAAGGGCATCTTCTAAATCGTGCCATTCATTTCAAAATGCGCAGGAGAGGTACAGCACCAAAACTAGTTCATGATTTTCCTGTACCTTCTGCTCTGAGGGCACTGGTTTGCTGCAGCCGCACGCATAGCTTAACAGACAACATAGCATTCGACGTAGGTACGGTACCCACCTCTACATATGCGGCGTGTTCTGTCAAAATGTTTGCACCTCAATAAATTAAGCGAAAAAAATAAGGATTCCACCTTGTCGGCGCCTTTTCATTCACGTGTGATGCCGCACTGCTAAACTCGTACTGCACAAGTTCTGAACTTCTCGTGCACAACTGTCAACCAGTTCCGATTGGTGCAGGTGAACTAAACTGACGCTTGAAAGATGGAAGCTTGAAATATGAAAAAAATCTGTTAACATGAGCTGTCAGAGCATATGTTTTGGCAAATAGTCTTGTCTCCTTTGAGGCTACGATGTCATTTGTTTGAACTCCTGGAAGCCAGAATCAATCTGAATTTGCCCAATAGTGTACGACTCACGATCACTTCAGAGTTGGCACGTGAATTGTCAGAAATTATTAATTGCAAATGAACAACCCCCCAGTGACGGGCATTAACGGGCTTTCTGACATTTATTTTTTGTCTTGTGACAGTTTGCGAAAAACACCCAGAACTGTTTTGTCTTAATTAACTGTGTTTACCTCATACAAGTTTACAAAAGATGCACCAAAGCTCATAAGGCTGCACTCAATTGCTTTAGCTTTGCCTATATCTTTAATGGGCTCCTAAAATAATAAATCATAAAGGTGATGAGCACATGCAGCACAGCTTCCTCAAAAACGTGAATGCTGTCGTGAAGAGCAAGATTGTGTTCATTGCATGTGGTACTGTTTTTTTTTCCCATAGCAGAGAAACGTCCCAGATTACTTTGAGCATATCTGCTTTTGTTTAAATTAAGTTGTAATAACTACAGTGTCTACCACTACGAAGTGAAATTCTGTGCATTTTGGTCCTGAAAAAATCTAGGGAGTCGCACAGGTAGTTGAAACATAAATGATCTTGACTTATTCACAGCCACACTGCAAGATATTACGTATTTCAAGTCCTAACCTCTAAAAGTAGCAGGGAGAAAACAACTTCAACTTTCAAGCACAAGTATACTGAAAAAGCAAACACAATAACAAGTGTGTAACAAATGTGACCTTTATTGATCCAGTATTCGGACAGATACACATAATGTACCATCATTCGATTTCAGGAGAGATTGCTTGCAAGAAATTGCTCAAGTTCTATTGATGTGTCTGTACAAAAGAGTTTGTGCTCAGAGCTGAGCAGATAGCGTACTCTAAGAGCACCAACAAAGATGTACAAACAACAACAATGGTACAATGCATGCCTAAAGCTTATTTTCTTACAATTGGGCATTTTCGATCTGTAAGTACACCCTCATAACTCTGCTCCTTTAGCATGCATGTTCGCTGCATACGCAGCAGACCGGTTATTACCTGCGACGAGAAATCTAGCTTTAGTAACTGTGTAACTTAACTCCAACAATAAATGTAGCAAGCGGAAAATATTTTTAGGCCCATAACCTAAATACATATTACCTTTGATATGGGCTCACGGCTGAGATTTAAAACTAGTGACTACCCTGTCGACACGACGCGACATTGCACAATTGTGAAGTACTCAATGTAGCATGGCAGAGCGAAAAAATTTCAGAAGTGCACGCATTCGCAATTGCTTATTGAACAAATTTAACAAAACTACATTGCTCTAACTTCGCGAGCTATCTATCGGCAATGTGCAAGTTTCCTTCGAGATTCTACATCATGCATTCACTTCACTTCAAAATCAACACAACAGGGCAAGCGCCGCATCTGACGGCAGGATCCGGCCCTTGTCCTGAAGCCACGCTATTAAACTTGAAAGCCGCAATGCAATGAGAGCAACGTTCATTCAGCGATCACGATGTTTAGTTTTATGCATATGCTTGTTAGCTTTCAAAAGTCTTTACGCATGGGTTCAAAGCTTTCTATATTGTCACGCAGCAAAGGACGACGCGGTTGTCTATAAGGAAAACAAGTTTATTGGAGCGAACTTGTGCTCCCCTAACAACTGAAAGAATACACAGACGGCAAAGCAGCGGTCGGCAAAACGACGTGCGCTCTAGTGAGCGTCGGCGATCGAATGTCGCGGCATTGGCTGTGCGGGAATTTATATCCCTTGGCGCGAGGGTTTCTCGAATAGTCGAATTGTATCGAGAACGCTGTGATAGCGTTTGTTCGAAACGCTGTTCAGAACGCTCGAAACGCTGTTCGATAGCGTTTGTTCGAAACGCTGTGATAGCGTTTGTTCGAAACGCTGTGAAAACAGTGATAGCGCAGGTCGGTGCAGCCAGGCCGAAAAAAAAACACAAATAAACAAACCCAATGCATGGTTCGCGGCATTACCCCCCCCCCCCCTCTAAGAGTGCATCGACCCGATTCTAACATGAGGGACAGTCCAAACAAATTAAAATAAAAGTTCGTCATCGTCCGTAGAAAGGTTTTAAGCGAATCACATTGATGACTTCGGGCCGCGTGCGTCGTCGTGATGTACGGGAGTCACCATCGGGGATCACTTCGTACGTTAGTTCGCCAACACGCCGTAGAATCTGGTAGGGTCCGAAATAGCGTCGTAGAAGTTTCTCACTGAGCCCACGTCGTCGAATGGGAGTCCAAACACACACACGATCTCCAGGATGGTACTCGGCGTCTCGGCGTCGGAGATTGTAGCGTCCGACATCCACCAGTTGCTGGTCCGTTATACGAACTCGAGCGAGCTGGCGGGCCTTCTCCGCACGTCGGAGGTATCCTTGGACGTCGGCGTTGAGGTCGTCATCTTCTACGTGCGGAAGCATGGCGTCGAGCATCGTAGTCGGCCGTCTTCTGTAGACGAGCTCGAAAGATGTCATCTGTGTGGTTTCTTAGATAGCCGTGTTGTACGCAAACGTGACGTACGGGAGCACTTTGTCCCACGTCTTATGTTCAACGTCGACGTACATAGACAGCATATCCGCGATTGTCTTATTCAGCCGTTCCATTAGTCCGTTCGTTTGGGGGTGGTACGCCGTCGTTCTTCGGTGATCCGTGATGCTGTAGCGTAAGATTCCTTGCATGAGCTCTGCAGTGAAGGTCGTTGCGCGGTTTGTGATTAGGACTGCAGGGGCTCCATGTCGCAGCACAACTTGGTTAATAAAGAACTTTGGAACTTCTTGTGCAGTTCTCCTCGGAAGAGCGGGGGTCTCTGCGTAGCGCGTCATGTAGTCTGTCGCTACGACAGGAAACGGGTCCAGAAGGTCCATTCCGATCTGTTGGAAGGGCCTCGTTGGGACGGCGATCGGCTGCAGAAGTCCGGCGGGTCTCGTCGGTGGTGTTTTTCGTCGCTGGCAGTCACGGCAGCTCCGGACGTAGTGGGTGACATCGGATGTAAGGCGGAGCCAGAAGTATTTCACCTTGATTTTTGTAATCGTGCGAGCTGTTCCGAGATGTCCGGAAGACGTGTCGTCGTGGCACGTTTCCGAAATTTCGTCACGAAGGTCTGCGGGGATGACAAGTAGATAATTCGTTCTCGTTCCAGGGTTGAAATTCTTCTTCACTAGGATGGAGTTTTTGAGGCTGAACGCTGGTAAGTTGTGCTTGAACGCCCTAGGCACGGCGACGTTGCGTCCTTCGAGGTAGTCGATCATGGCGCGGAGGTCAGGGTCAGCACGCTGCTGGGCGGCTAGGTCGCTCTCTGTCACGACTCCGAAGAACGCGCTGTCTTCATCGGAGTCCTGTGGTGCTGGGGCGACGGGGGAGCGGGCAGGCAGTCGGCGTCGGAGTGTTTCCTGCCGGATTTGTAGAATATTGTAACGTCGAACTTTTGCAGGCGCAAGCTCCAACGCCCAAGGCGGCCAGAGGGGTCCTTCAAATTGGAGAGCCAACACAGCGCATGATGGTCTGTCACAACCTTGAACGGTCTACCATAGACGTATGGGCGAAATTTTGAAATGGCCCATACGATAGCCAGGCACTCTTTCTCAGAGGCAGAGTAGTTTCTCTCCTCCTTCGACAGACCACGGCTTGCATAGGCGATGACCTTTTCGTAACTGCTTTGCTTTTTGGACAAGGATGGCACCGAAACCAATATCGTTGGCGTCCGTGTGCATTTCCGTTTCGGCATTTTCGTCAAAATGAGCGAGCACGGGCGGGTTTTGCAGGCGTTGTTGCAGCTCGCAGAATGCCTTTTCTTGGTCGTTTTCCCAGCTAAAAGGGGGCTTTCTTTCGTCAGGCGCGTGAGTGGCTCTGCAATGCGTGCGAAGTTTGCGACAAAGCGCCGATAGTATGCGCACAGTCCGAGAAACCTTCGCACACCCTTCTTATTTTTCAGCCTTGGGAAGTTTGCAATGGCTGATGTTTTTGCCGGGTCAGGTAGGACTCCCGCGGCGTTCACGACGTGACCCAAGAACTTGAGTTCCTTGTACGCGAAGCGGCACTTCTCAGGCTTCAGCGTTAACCCCGACGTACGAATGGCCTCGAGTACAGATTCCAACCTTGAGAGGTGTTCGTCGAAAATCCAGGCGAATACGACAACTTCGTCGAGGTATACGAGGCAAGTGTGCCACTTTAGGCCTGCTATCACAGTATTCATGACTCTCTGAAACGTTGCGGGCGCCGTGCACAGCCCAAACGGCATCACCTTGAACTCTTATAGACTGTCCGGGGTTATAAATGCAGTCTTCTCTCTCGTCAACTTCAATTTGCCAGTAGCCGGTCTTCAGATCCATGGATGAGAAGTACTTGGCGTGGCAGAGGTGGTCGAGGGCGTCGTCGATTCGTGGCACGGGGTACACGTCCTTTTTGGTGATTTTCTTTAGTCTCTGGTAGTCAACGCAGAATCTTAAAGTGCCGTCTTTTTTCTTCACGAGTACAACCGGCGCAGCCCACGGTCTTTTCGATTGCTGGATTATGTCGTCGCTGAGCATGTCATCTACTTGAGTCCGGATGGCTTCGCGCTCTTGTGAAGAAACGCGGTACGGTGACTGTCTGGTAGGTCGGGCTCCATCTTCGGTTATTATCCGGTGCTTCGCCAAAGGTGTCTGACGTAACTTCGAGTTCGAGGAAAAACACTCGCTGTAGCGACGGAGCAACTCCAGTAATCGGTCCTGATTTTCTTGCGACAGCGCCGGGTTCACGTCGAAAAGATGTGGCAGCGTGGAAGCATCTGCGCGTGCGCGTTAATGGGTGGCGACCGCGATCACTCGACTCGCTTCTTGCGTTTCTTCGAGGAACGCAATTGCAGTGCCCTTGTTTAGATGCTGGTACTCCTCGGTGATATTGGTGACCAAAACGTGGGATCTGCGTTGCTTAAACCGCGCAATGCCTCTTGCGACAGACACACCGCGGTCTAGAAGCAACCTTTGGTCAGTCTCTACGATAGCGTCCACGTCAGGAGCAGCACCTTCACAATAGACGGCGATCATCAAGCTTGCGTGGTGTGGCAGGGTGACGTGATCGTCGGCGATCCTTACAGCAGCAAGGTGTCCGAGGTTCGGCTGCGGCGTCGTGGAGTGATCGGAAGAAAACGTTATCGACCTGGTCTGCAGATCAATTATTGCGCCATTGTCCGTCAAAAAGTCCATTCCAAGAATTACGTCGCGGGAGCAGTTAGGCAAAATGACGAACTCTGCAGGGTACGTAGTGCCGTCTACGGTGACGCGTGATTTGCACATTCCACTTGGGGTCACGAGGTGGCCTCCTGCGGTGCGTATGTGTGGACCATCCCATCTGGTCGTAACTTTCTTTAGCTTGGACGCGAATGACCCGCTCATGACGGAGTAGTCGGCTCCCGTGTCGATGAGGGCGACTACGTCAAGGCCGTCGATGGACAACCGGACGTCGGATGCCGCTTTCCTCGAATTTCGGGTGCGTTGATGTGTCGTATCGCGAATTGCGCGTGTTGATGGTCGAGCACTATGCGTCGTCATTGCGTCTTCTCAGCGGCAGGCTTCATCATTTCGGGTACGCGTCGCGCACCGTAGCTGTCGTCGTTTTCGGGGGTCTCGTCAGGGTGTCGTCGGGTCGTCGGGATGAGGGCATGTCGTGAATCACGGTCTTGCGTTGTTGGAGGGTTTTCATTTTTTCGCCGTTGTGCAACTTCACCTCCAGAAGTTGCTGCTTTTAGTTTCCCCCTCGTGGGCTAGGGGACCGTCCACGGGCGAAGTCAGCATTGCTGCGACGCTTGGGGGATTGGTACGGGTAGGGCGACGACGAACGGTTGAAACGGGATGGTCCACGGCTGGTGTTTGACAGATATTCTTCGATCTCAAATGGGCACTGGCCGGCTCTTGGGCGGGATGCGTCGACGGAGAATCCACGCAAACCCAGCCTCTTGTACGGGCAGCGGCGGTAGACGTGGTCGGCCTCTCCGCAGTGGTAGCACAGCGGACGATTATCTGGTGTTCGCCACACCTCGGTCTTCCTGGGCGCCTGGTTTCGGGTTAAAGGGGGTCGGGCGGGCGACATTGGGCGGCGGTACGGTGGGGCCTCTTGATAACGGGTTGGGACGGGTCGGGGTCGACGAGCAGCAGCGGAGTAGGTCATCGCTTGTGGTTCGTAAGATGCTTCCGACGGCGTAGAATTCCCCAGTGCTTGCTGAACCTCCTCGCGGACGACTTCAGTGAGGGAGGCGACTTGGGGCTGCGGCGTTGCTGGGAACAATTTCCTCAGTTCCTCGCGAACGACGGCACGTATGGTCTCCCACAAGTCTTCCATCGCCAATCCAGGGGCGTTTACCGGGTTCACCAAAAGGGTGTTGAGTGGTCTATAGTATTGCCGCGAACGCATATCCAAGGTCCTCTCGATCATCGAAGCCTCGGTGACGAACTCAGCGGCGGTCTTAAGGAGGTTGCGGATGAGTCCAGCGAAGAGCTCTTGTTTAACTCCCCGCATCAGAAAGCGCACCTTCTTCTCTTCTGCCATTTCGGGGTCAGCTCTCCGGAACAGCATCTTCATCTCCTCAGCGAACAGTACAACACCTTCGTTAGGGTGTTGCATTCGCGTCTCCAACAAAAAGGCGGCTCGTTCTTTCCGCACAACCGTAGCGAATGTTTTGAGGAATTCGCTCTTAAAGACAGTCCAGTCGGTTAGGGAGCCTTCATGGTTCTCAAACCACGTTCGAGCTGCATCCTCCAAATAGAAAAAGACATGACGAAACGTTTCTTCGTCCTCCCACCTTTTAAAGATGCGGATGCGCTCCAGCTTCTCCAGCCACTCTTCTGGGTCTTCACCAGAAGATCCTCGGAATGATGGGGGCACACGATGGATTGATATGTGGGGTTTAACGTCCTAAAACCACCATATGATTATGAAAGACGCCATAGTGGAGGGCTCCGGAAATTTCGACCACCTGGGGTTCTTTATAGTGCACCCAAATCTGAGCACACGGGCCTACAACATTTCCGCCTCCAGCGGAAATTCAGCCGTCGCAGCCGGGATTCAAACCCTCGCCCTGCGGCTCAGCAGCCGAGTACCTTAGCCACTAGACCACCGTGGCGGGGCATGGGGGCTCACGAGGTTGTTGCAGAACGGTGGGAGGGTTGGTAGCGCTGGTCATGGTGCCTGCGTTGATCATCGTGGTTTTTGCGTCTTCTTTCCTCTTTTTATTCGGGAGCAGTCCAAACTCTGGCTGAAGGCCTTGCTGTCGGCGGCTGACACGAGTTGGGCGTGCTTGTCGTGTTGGGCTTGCTTGTCGGCTTGGCAATGGCTTAGGGTTCATGTACCCCGCACGTCCACCAGATGTCACGCAGCAAAGGACGACGCAGTTGTCTATAAGAAAAAACAAGTTTATAGGAGCGAACTTGTTCTCCCCTAACAACTGAAAGAATACACAGACGGTGAAGCAGTGGTCGGTAAAACGATGTGCACGCTAGTGAGCGTCGGCGATCGAATGTCGCGACATCGGCTGTGCGGGAATTTATATCCCTCGGCGCGAGGGTTTCTCGAATAGTCGAATTGTATCGAGAACGCTGTGATAGCGTTTGTTCGAAACGCTGTTTGTTCGGAACGCTCGAAACGCTGTTCGATAGCGTTTGTTCGAAACGCTGTGATAGCGTTTGTTAGAAACGCTGTGAAAACAGTGATAGCACAGGCCGGCGCAGCCAGGCCGAAAAAACAAAACACAAATAAACAAACCCAATGCATGCTTCGCGGAATATGTATCAGTGACTTGTTTTGTTCGGACCCGACCGTGTAAATTGATTGCACTTGCTTGAACTCTCGCAATAAACGATGCAAACCTTACGTGATTGACGTTGTTTTTGCCAGTCGAGGCCAGCTAGGTCACCTAGCAATAATTACCAGCGCGAAGCGTGATTTAGCAACGAAAAAAAACGAGAGGAAGCGAGCAGCGCGAAGCAGCCACGGCCGCCCCCTGCCCTCCACCGGCCACAAAAAATGCGTCTGTTTATTGGTGATGATAGTACTACTAGCGCCATCTCACCTCGCGGTATTGCAGTTCAGTACGCCGCCGCTACGTATTTGCATGTTATTTTGATACAACAACCTAAAGGTACAGTTTCCGTTCTCTAAACTGGTAGGTGTTCTGTGGCGCCGCGCACACGTAGCGTGGCCTCTGTTGAGCGCGCGCTTATCAGACTCGTATTTCGGCAGGGGACGAAGGACACTTGGCACGCTGCCATGGCCTCGTTTACGACAGGAGCAGGCTGCTCAAAAACGACGAACGAAGAATTGGTACAGCTGTTCGCACTTGTCCTCTGTATCTTGTGCGCTCGTTTCGTGCGTCTTTCTTACTGTTCGAACACCATGCTTTAAGTGTTGAGCTGCGACAGTTGTTAGTCCGCACTCGTCCTATGTATGCTAACTTCGTGCGTACTTTCTGATTGAAGTATGGGCTGAAAATACAATTGTCATGTTTCAACGTGTCGTTTACCTTCGTCGTCCATTCATATCAACGAATACCAAATTTGGCTTTTGTGAAGCTAGCAAAATGGCCACGTGCGCATGATGAGCGTGGTATGTTGTCAAGTTCTTACGTGACATGCATCTCATGATTATCATGTTTGCACCATTCATATACCTTTGTCACCCACTGACATCACGTAAAACCAAGTTTATTATGTGATGCTAGCGGAACGACCAGAAGCCCACCATGAGTGTCGCATGTAGTCATGTTTTACATGACACGAATGTCATGATTATCATGCTTCGACGTGTCCTTCACTTTCGTCATCCATTTGCGTGCCATAATATTGAATTTGGTATAGTTGAATTTAGCGAAACGGGCACGAGCACATCATGAGCGTGAAAAGCACTCACGACTTACAAAACAGGCATGTCATGATTTCCACGTGAAAGTCCGTCACTTATATTTGCCATACAGTCATGTCTTACCATACAAGTTTTGCAATATGTCTTGTGAACGAAACCACCGCAAGAGCTTGCAAGACTATAAATTGTAAACCATCACATTTATAACACACATATCATGATATTCACGTTAAGAGGGTCACTTAAGCTCGTCATACAATCGTGTTATGCCACACAAGTTATGGTATCGACATTATTTTTGAAATGGCCAGGAAAGCTCAAAGTATTTTCTACACTTCCTTTTTTCTAAAACTGTGCGTGACCCGGAGCAAGGTTGTTCGACGCACGAGAGCTACCGAACCACTCCAACAGAGCGAGTTCTAGCCACGGTGCTCGTGAATTCTTCTAAACTAAGCGGGCCTGCCCACAGCGACGTTATCGGAAGGGCGGCCGCATTGTTTGTGTTTCCGGGTCACATTTCCTCAGCAGCCACGAGAGGATCACATTCCGAGAGGTGGTTTTCGAAAGGAGGGTGTGGTGCCGCTTCCAAAGATCAAGCTACGACTCTCGTTTCGCATCAATACCAACCACGTTTGCTCTGTGCCCTTGGCAGTAGGCATACAGAACGGAACCGTCACCGTAGCGAAGCCGGAGCCGTATCGAAAACCATACCGGAGCACCAGTGAGCTTTTCCACGTCTCTACAGAAGGGGAGGACCGATGCAGCTGTACACACACACACACACACACACACACACACACACACACACACACACACACACACACACACACACACACACACACATGCGCGCGTGCTCTCAGACGGACAGACAAACAGACATACAGACAGACAAATGGATAGATAGATAGATAGATAGATAGATAGATAGATAGATAGATAGATAGATAGATAGATAGATAGATAGATAGGTAATTTCGGACACGTTGTGTAATTTCGCAACAACCAGACATCGTGAACATTTTATCAAGAGCGGTTATTATGGGAGACAGGGACAATTAGGTGTAGAAACTCTCGCTCACGGATGCGCATTTCGATGGGGAAGAGTGCTTGTTAAATGAATCCGACCAGATTTAGTGCTAATTATGAAACACTGTGGTTAGTTTACCACAGGCTGGCCACACTTTGTCGCTAAATAGAATACTGGCCACGGCACAGCTTTTTTGATGGAGTCGAACATCTTGAGAACCGTGAGCTTAGATTTAGGTGCACGTAAAACAGCCACAGCTAGTTGAACTTTCTGGAGCTCTCCCCTGTGGCGTCTCTGATAATAACTTCTTGGCTTTGGGACGGTAATCCTATATAATTTTTATTAGGTAGACAACTCTCATCTAGGTGCCACTTATAGTTCGGCCATATTGTGAATTTACTTACCTTATGTTCGTGCCATCACAGAAGTGCACCTCGCATCTCGCTGTTTAGTTCTTTGTTTTTTTTTTGTTCCTGATCATCAAAGGAATTTCGCTCATTCGAACATTGCCTAGCTGCGACAATTTTTTGTAACAAATATTCATAGCTGTTAGTACCGAATCAAGTTGTGCGTTTCTCCTTCTGTTCTCCTGTTCATTACGGTTCATCTGGCCAAGTATTATTTGTTAAGCACATACGTCGACAGCCAGTCCTTTTATTACTCTTGTTATTGTCGTATGTGCATCCCAAATAAGGAGGTCCCTTAAATCGAGGCGGGCCTGAGCACACGACGAATTGTGCAGGGGCCAGTTTATTAGACATCTGTTGAGATGCCGTCTTGAAGCATGGTTGAACACATGGGAAAAGAACGAAAGTTGACGTTTAGTTGGATCGTTTCACTCTCTCTCATAAGGTTCCTCTAGTACCTCATGCAATGGATCAATCCACCTTTTTCATTTTCCTGTGCTAGCCTCTGGCCTTTTGGTAGGATTTTCGCAGGGGCCAGGAGAACTACCTTTGCTATTAAGAAAGCCTCAAAATTCCGCAGGCATTGCGCTACTTTTCCTCTAGGGAAGGGCACATGCGGAGTGGCATTGTGGAACAGGGGGATTTATCGAATCTGAGAGCGAGTGGAGTGAACATTCAAAAGCAAGGTATGCGGGCCTTTTTTGAGGATTCAGTAGACTGAGCCATAGAGTACGCCACATTATTTCCTTCTTCGCCTCAATAATACTAATATTGTTGAAAATATATTGTATGGCTTTTCTAAGGATGATCGTTTATGCACCCATTCTTGCATTGAGGGTGAACGGAGCATGCCTGGAGTAAGTTGGATAAAAAAACATGTTTTACTTTGCTTGCGTGAAGACTTTCTCAATATATGGTATGCAATTTAACTATCTCTAATAACCTAATACCATAGTTCCACCCGACTGTTTTATTCCCGAACATAGTGGTAGTCGAGCCTAGCAGCAATTTTCGGAGTACGAAAAGTAGGTTGTTTTAGAAAAGGTATGAAGCAAAGCAAATATATGTCTGGGAGGAGTTTTGGCGCGACAAAGATTGCGTTAGAGTGCATGCATACGAGCAAATGCATTAGAGGTTGGAACCAGTCAGGCCAGCAGGAAGATAACACAACGTTTGGTGGACATTTTACGAGGGCGGAAACCTCAGATGCTTTATCAGAAGCAAAGAGCAACGATCGGCGCCACCACTAACTTGGAGGAGGAGTATGACAGAGTGCAAGAAAGAAAGGCAGGAAAGTCAGCCAGACGTGCGTCCGATCTGCTATCCTACGCTAAGGAAAGTGATGCAAACAATCAGATATGATGACTAAACAGTATATTTCAGATCAAAGCTGATTTCATTCCTTTCGGCCCTGTGACACCAGTTCCACATATATTAGCGTCAAATAGAGGTTAAGAAGGGTCTTTTATAGTGTTTTATAGTGCCTATAGATTTCTATTTTAGGCGGTTGTGCGAAAATACCCGTAAATGTTTTCCAACGTGTATAACTTAATTCGTGCGTATATATGGAAAACTATTCAGCGACAAACCTCTCTTCGAAACGCAGTTTTAGATCGTGTTCATGTTACCGGGCCACATTGACTGTTTGAAAAAACGGAATCTAAGTCTTCTTCAAGTACGCCCTGAAAATAAAATAAAACGCCATATTCCCGAAGGCACGCTCTCACGTTCTTTCGCTGAACGAGCAGTTACCGTACGCGCCCACTCATTCAGAGCACATCGTAACACGTTGGCGAATGTGGCTAGAAGATGTCGATGCAATATTTATGAAATTTGATAGGCAATCAAGCTATGAAAATCTGTTAGATTGTATTATATTGTGTTTAAATAGAACAAGCCCTTCACTGTTCACTTCTTTCCTTCATTAGAAGATGACGCTTATTACTATTGCTACTTTCCCAACAACGAGGTCGGGATTAATGGGCTTTAAGGTGATGAGAGTACTATAGCCAGCAAGGCTCAAGCTGTACTTCCTGTGAAGAGTCTATTTTTGCGACGATATCACGTTGCACGCAAACTCTGTCAGGGAACTACAACATTCGCAAGAAACTTTAGTCATGAGCACTGCGCTAGTTCTTCACGTAGAGTATAGAATCCCTGGTGTCTAAGAGTGACTACTGGCCGAAAAGGTACGTGCGAAGTTACGATTTGCCTAGAACAAGAACGAAGGATTTTGTGTCCTTCGAATGTTTCAGGAGTATTTACTCGCGAGCACTTTTGTATACCACGGTATAGGTTAAACCATCAAATGTTGCCAAGCACAACGACACTCAAATAACATCTCTCGATGTCACGCTTTTTTCCCTGCATATGAGCTCAGTGAACAGACCTACCATTTTAAATCGGTAGATAATGGTAGTCTCCTATTGTTTCCAAACTATCAAACTAATATTTGGAATACGTTCTGCATTCTCTCCAAACAGTTTCCGTCAGGCATCAGCAGTTCGAGTGGGAGTGTATTTGGCAGTGTTGGCAAGCCTTGAATGTGCGATTTGGGTAATGTCACTGCAAATGGAAAGTCGATAGTGGCGCCCCTAGGAGTCCACACATAAGAAGTGCTTAATTTTTCAATATATGATTGTCCCTTTTTCATTCTTTATATGTTCATTTTTGGTGTGTCATTATTTACTCGCAACAGTCTGTCACAAATGTAGTGCTCTTTAAAGCAGTATTCGCAAATTTGTAGTATACGTGTTCACGCTTATTTGAATACATGCTATGCTCGGATTATTGATAGTGGTCATTGCACATGAATGTGGGCATTCTGATTTTTTTCCATGCCTCACAGCCTTAAATGCACAACTGTAATGCTTATTCTCCTATCACGAACTTGACACGAGTGATACTTGGTGTAGAATCTCAACGTGGGTGAAGCATTCGACAGCAGGCGTTGAATGATTACGAGCAAATTGCATGCCATTCGCATAAGGTATTTACACGTTGAAAGACTAATTTACACTTATTAATGGGCCAGACAAAAAGGGCCTTGCTCTTCTACACCTAGCTTAGTGTTAGAGTCCAAGACATTGCGAGGAAGTACGCAGCATAGAGCCTCGCCGTTCTACCTCACCGTTGTTAGAGCCCAGACTGTCCGTTCACGCACCAACTTGCGGTGTGCACAATCGAAGAACAGAGGGATTGGGAGAGACAGAAAAAAAGGAAGGATGAAAACGAGCACTTTGGCTCCGCGCGAATCGTGTTGTGCCTTCCCCCGCTGTCGACGTCGGTCTCCAACCGCACCCTGACCGCCGCCCGTGGCTCGTATTCACACGCGCATCCGGCAGCTCAAGGCTCTCTTATTGTGCGTGCAGCCAGATTTTCATGTGCGATAATATTGCTTTGGATTAGGGGGAAGAGCGTAGTCGATTCTCAGATTTTTATTCAAGTAAGGCCTCAGTTTCCAAAGACGAGTTTGAGGCCCAACCCGTCCTGCTTGTGATAAGTTAGCATACAAATTCTTACGTTTGCCAACCAGATGCAATATTTTAAACTACGGCACTTCCCAGTCTTCGTATGGTAGACCTCTTGTATATTTCCTGCAAAAGCCCACAAAATCTGATCCTATAATATGCAAAACGTACAAAATATTTTGCCCGAAACGGTAGCAGCAATTCCGATGTGCGCGAAATTATTACATTCACAGTGCTTTGACCAAAATATCGTATGGCTGTGCATTATCACCTAATTCTGGGAGAAACAAAGCACAAATAAATGCCATTACGGACAAACAAACAAACATTTATTATGTTTCTCTTTAGAGTTCAGCATAAAAATTGCAACTTAACAACATGGAAAGAATAATTAACAAAGGGGCGCATTTTCATGAATGGAAGTGACTTTCATAAGGGAAAGAACGACTTTTGGCCACAGGCACAATGTAAGGAGACAGAGGGAGAGAAAATAAGAGGAAAGGCGGGAAGATAACTAGCGTTGAGCCTCGGTATACTACCCTGCACTAGAGAAGGAAAGAGGGGAGGAAAGGTATGGAGGAGAAGTAAATGTCACTGACTGGGCCGACGCGTAACAGTTTGATATTTCACATCACAAAAATGAAGCAGGCCGGTGTCTTTGGGAAAACGCAACAGCGTTTTCATTGCCTGTTGGAATAGGGATGCGCAGTGCCATGGTCCCAATACTTTCTCGACAGTGAAGTCAGTTCTGTCCAGTTGATTTAAACACTGCTCTGGTGAAGCCTTTCGTTTGTGTATGCCAGACAGTAACATAAGAGGCGTTCATTAGTCTCATGGACTGTGCCGTCGTCGCACTCTGCGCAGTCAGTCATCCCATTCTCAAGTGAGTAAGCATTGTTGAAGCTACGCGAAGACGCAGACGGCGCAAAACTGTACCTTCCTCCTTGGAATGACCTTTGGTAGCGGCAGTCTTAGAGATGAGTCGAGAGAATACAGTCAATGATGTGCGAACTGTGATGATTGCCACTTCTGGAGCGTTATGTTCAGCGCCAGCTTCTTCGTTATCTAGCCGCGTCAATCGTAGATAAAGGTATGGAAGCACAGTTTGTTTGTACGCGTGCATATCTGGCTGCTTCACCGTCGAGGTCGTTGCCAGAGATACTGCAATGACTATGTATCCACCGGAACACAACGTTCTCTCTCTGTTCAGTCGCATAGTGCAGCATTTCGCTGATCTCCCACACAAGTTTTTCGTAGGACCCACGACGAAGTGCCGAAGGAAGACATTGGAGAGCTGCTTTGGAGTCACAGAATACTACCCATCGATGAGCCGGTTGTAGCTTGATATAATCGGTGGCACCTCGCAGGGCAACAGTTTACAAACCAGTCGATGTGCTCACGTGACAAAATTTGTAAGTGATGTTGATATGTCACGATACGATGGCGGTGGTGCCACTGAAGCTAGCCTGCGTGGTAGAGCCATCCAATATACGCGGATTCTGTCAGCATAGAACGTGTGCAAACAGTCCAGAGCTACTTGCTTCAAGGCCAAGGTAGAAAGTAGTCTTCTATTTCTTATTCCTAGGACGGAAAGGCGCAGATCGGGTTGTCGTAGGCTCCACAAGGCGGACGGTGAATGCGCCAACGGTATAAACCAGGTGGTAGCAAAGCGCGGCAGGAGCTGACGACTTTAGAGAACGACACCTGTGGTCGTTGTTCTGGCATAAATGCCAATTGGCTCAATAACATCCGTGAAATGTGCCAAATATGTGCTCTCAGCAGTCGGATGTGATGCAAGTTGTAACCGGATGATTCCAAGCCAATATAACTGTTCCAGCAGTCTAGGTAGTGCGTGGCAAGTCGAGAAAACACGTATTGCCTGTGCTTGCACGGACTAAAGTGCTCGAATGTTTCACTTAAAAGTTTTAGTAAGCAGAGGAGAACTGTGGCGCAGTACACCAATAAAACGTGCTTGGAATAGATGCAGCATGAAACTGAAGACGGACTCCATCTCTTTATAGCGATGAATTTCCGGACGTGGGCAATAAATACCAGTTTCGATTTAAAGTTAGTCACGTTAGGGTTCTAGGAGATCCCGCGGTTAACAATAACACCTATAAAACAATGGTTGCTGTTGTATGAGATAGGCTGGCCATTAATGCTTATCGGGTAGCTTGTCATCGCCTTGCGCGTGGAGGCCACCAGTGCACATTTTTTTGTTGAGATTGTTACACCTTGCGTGCGAAGATAGTCAGATGCTTGCGACGCTGCCCTCTATACCCTTGCTCGAACCTGTAGGCGTGTCAATGCTGATGTGCAGACACAGATGTCATCGGCGTATATTGAAACATTGACTGTTTCTTGGACAGATTTCGCTTGAACAAGCAAGGAAAGGTTGAAAATTACCGACCTTAAAACACCAGCTTGCGGGACGCCACGGCACGTGTAGTGGTCCGAGGTCGAGTCATCTTCAGTATATACAAAAAAGGATCTTCCTGTGTGGTAGCTTCGGATCCATCGAAACATTCGCCCTTCCAGTTCAGTAACAGTAGTATGTCTAGTATATAGCTTGATGGGCAACGTTGTCACATGCACCTTTCACGTCGAGAAAACCGCAAGTGTCAGACATCTCCTAAATTACTGCTGTTCTACTGATTACACCCAATCGATTACATTGTCAATTGATTTACGGTCTTGTCGAAATCCTGCATGGAGCCGGGGTCAATGTTGTGCCATTCAAGGAACCATGCCAGGCGCGTGAGAATCCTGCGCTGCATGAGTTTCCCAACCCAGCTGGCGAGAGCTACAGGCCAGTATATTGTCAGCCCCAGAGGGTACTTTTAGAAGTGGCACTAGACGGCTGCGTTTCCATTCTTGAGGTCCCATGACCGATTCAATTAATTTAGCAGTTGTCGTCGAGCTGCTTGACCTTCACATATGCTGTGCAATCGTTCATCTTTACCAGGGTCCGATGGAATCGGATCCTGGTGTAGAACGCCTGCACAGTGTCAGTGCAGCTTCTAGTTCTTCCATACAAAATGAAGTATCCATACTTATATATCGTGGACTGCGCATATCTTATAAACGCATATTAGAGAATAGGGCTGTCCCGCTGGTGATGTTCGCGCGAATTCCTCTGCAGTGTCATTTTCCCGTCGGTGTAGATGAAGTACGAGAGCCTTGAAGGGAAGACTTTGCAGGGTGCCTGATCGAAGACCGTTTAGAATTCTCGATACACGAGACAATAGCTTGCGTGGGTTTGTTGACTCGCCAAAGTTTTTTTTTTATTTTAGATCGCACAGCTTGTCTATCCAGCACTGTATTTCTTTGCATAAGCCTTGCTTCTCTGAGATCAACAATTGACTTTGTACGCCTGTATTTTCTCTTAGCACGTCTACGTGACACCCGAAGCCTTTTTAAATAAATGTCAACCTCCGTGCGCTTGAGTGAGTGTGTGAAGAAGCACGTACAATTTTGCATTGCATTTTCAATTACTTCTTGTAACCTACACGAGCAATCACTTCTACGCGTGTCCTCCGCTTGATCTTCATAAATTGTTCAGTCAATATATCGATAGACTGGCGAGGACGACGTCTCTTGGCCATCAGTGCTGGCATAGGTTGAAATGTGATCACTACCATGGGTTTCAGTAAACTACCGCACTTAAGGCGGTAGTTTACTGGCGCTTTCTACTTGTCTGATGGCGCTTTCTAGTTGCGTGTAGTCGAGGGAGTTCCGGCCAGGCGTCACCTGTGTCGCTGTTTTAGGCTTCTTTCTCCTTCGACCCGACAGCGATTGTTCTGGGTGACAAAAGTGATGGTGACTTCGAACGCGCTTCACGAGGCAATGGTGTCTTGGAAGTCTTGGAGCGCCTTCGATGACGCGAGCGTCATCGTCTAACAGATGCGGCCGCTTCTAGGTGAGACGACTGATCTCAGTCAAAAACTTTGCTAAATAATCCTGAGGAGTGTAAGCCACTAGGTTATCCACGAAGGACATTCTAGCAGCCACTACTGTAGGCCACGCCCGCGTTGGTGCAGGAAAGTTTGAGTTTGAGTTTGAGTTTATTTAACCACGTGACACAAAAATACGCTGTATACGTGGTTTGGTGCGAAGGGAAAAAAGCTGCATTTCACAGCTTGACTGGCCCCTTCATTCAGAAAAAAATCTAAACTACAAATTTATTTAGGTTATGGCGTTCCCCCAGTTCTTGGGCCATCTGGACGGCCTTTTGTGGGTTTCTGCGACTGGGGCTTCTGAGTGTCTCCTTCCAGTCGTACTCACTGGTGAGAGGTTTTCGAGGTCACGTGGGACATTGCCAGAGCATGTGTTCGAGTGAACAGTACACTTATGAGCAGTTTGGGCATTGTGAATCTATGTCTTATTTGTAACGGCTGAGTCGGCTCCGTGATGGGTACGAACTCATTTGTAGCATGCGAAAAGCTACATCATGCGCGCGTTCAAGGTTTGCATGTAGCAAAGGGTATTGACTTCTAATGTTTCGGTAGTAGGAGGTAGTTTTGTAAAACGTAAGCACATTAAACTGTACGTCTGGGTCTTGTTCTTGTCTGGCTGATTAATCTTTACGGCGGTTCAGTTCTCGCGCTCGATCATGAGCCATTTCGTTGAGGTTGGGTTGCTGTGGGTGGACCTCTTTGCCCATGTGGCCAGAAAACCAAGAGAAGTAGTGGGCTGCTTCTTGTGCCGTGTTGCCGCTTTCGTAAGCCCGAATGGTGCCGCGAGAGTCTGTGAAAACATAGATGGGTGAGGGGTTGACCATCGCTAAAGCTATAGCAACCTGCTCGGCTGTGGCGCTCGTTGCTAGCCTAATCGTGGTGGCTGCGCGTAGGGCTCCGTCGCCATCTACTACCGCTAGTGCAAAAGGGGATGAGTTATTGTATTGCGCCGCATTGACGAAGACGGTAGAGTTGCGATTCGTAGTGGTACGGTTGAAGATCGCGCAAATGCGGGCAAGACGTCAGCCTGTGATGTGTTGCGGGTGAACATTTCACGGAAATGGGTTTACCACGTAGGTAGCGTGGGCAGCTCTAGGGAGGGTTACTGCGCGTGCAAGGCAGGAATGTGGGCACATGCCAGCCTCGCTTAGAAGCTGGCGGCCTGCCTTGGAGGAGGAGGAGAGGCGGATCGCTTTAGCCGTGGTGTGGGCCTCGATCACTTCATCGATGTTGTTGTGTATGCTTAGTTGGTCTAGACGGGAAGTACTCGTGTTTTGAGGTAAACGAAGGACTTGTTTAATGATTTTGCGCATGAGCGTGTTCAGTTCATTCTTTTCCACCTTCGTCCAGTTGTGGCCAGAGGCGACGTAATTGATGTGGCTCACCAGAACGCGTGGTGTATGCGCAGAAAGATGGCCTCTCCAAGGGCTCATCTGCGACCCGAGACTCACTGAATCAGTCGGAACATGTCTTCTGTTTTTTTCTGTGATATGTGTTATTGTCCGTGCATGGCAGCCAGTGAACTCGATTAGGAGGCCAAGAATGCGTATGGAGTCACGCGGGGTATTCTTTGCCCGTCTTTGGCGTGTAGCGCTATCGGTAGTTCATATACAGGCGCTAAATTACAAACGCCTTGGCGAGATGGCTGGTAAAGTAGAAACTCTGATTTAGTGAGCGACAGTCGCAGTCCAGTATGTCTGAGTGATCTCGAACCATTTTTTCAACATGGCCGTTTCCCTTCAATTAATCAGACATTCCTTCAAAGATGAATCATAAGGCCCTTCACAATGTGAACATTTCCGATTATTGGCCTGAAGGCGTAAGTGGTATGGGATCCGTGATTGATTCATATGTGGTGTGTAATGTCCCAAACCAACCATATGATTATGAGAGACGCCGTAGCAGGGGCCTCCGGAAATTTCGACCACCTGGGGTTCTTTAACGTGCACCCAAATTGTGGTGTGGAATACAGTGAATCGGACACAAACGGTGGTGCTCTTGCACATGCTGCTCACGTGACCCAACAGAGACGTCCGACCCTGGAATTTTGCGGACACGCAGCGCCACCTGTCGACGCAGTTTTGAGTAGTGCAAAGCCCGACTCCCTTGCAGAGTTTGCTGCGTAACCAGGTGCATATATAGCGTAAAAACAGTGATTGAGTAAACTTTTAGATGTATTTAAGCATTGTAGTCTTCGAAAAAGAGGTGTGGCAGCTTGGGCTAGTTGGTATGGCTTGACAATAGTTATAGCGCGAGAACGAAACGACGACACAGAGACAAGAAGGAGACGAAGGACACGAGCGCTAAAAGGGCTACGAGTTTTTTCCGCTAGTCAGGCGCGTCATCGAACCACCATGAGGGGCTTGCTGGTTCACTCGCCAGAACGACGGCAAAAACAAGAGCAGACGCAGCACCTCCGCGCTCTATATAAAAAAAGAACCCAGCCGATGCTACAGTTACGTTGTGAATTGCTATGGACGTTAAGGACTTAGTTTTACTGCTTTTCACAGCTTTCGCGAAGCAAGATGGCGAGAGCACTGGACATGGACGGTTGTGTTGGATAAGAAAATCACTCGCTTTGTCTACAGCCGTTCGTATGAGAAAATGTGATAACGTAGGTCTCCTGTTAATGTTTTGAATGGTTTTGATATTGGGGGAAATTTTAGTAACTTTGGTGAAGAAGCTCAACAGAGCCTCTGGCCAGGGTGCGCACTGTGCAGCAGTAGACGGGTGACGATAAACATTGCACACGCCGCGACTGCCGATAACATGAAGCTCCACAACATTACGGCTAAGGGCCTTGAAGGCTCTCAGGTGTGGCTTTATCTATAAAATGCGAAGAAGGACGGCATATAGGTAAATCGCGAAAGGATTGGGACCTTAATAGTTTTTTTTATTATTCACGTTGGTCTTCGCGATTGCCGGAGCTATCTCGGAGGCCTCGGTTTTGCATCTTATTGTACACTGAGAAAGCAGACACGCATGCATCCCCGTTCGCAGTATATACAAATGTATGACAACCGTCAAGAGAACATTCTAGCATGCTTGATAAAATGGTTCAACACACAGAAAGCGAGAGATCGAAGGAGAATGTAGCTGCAACGGGACAAATCGCCAGGGCCATTTGTGCCAAATAAAGTGAACTTCTAACCACTGATCGTAAGATAGATTGCTCGTCCATGCACTTCATCACTTTGGCATCATGTGAATGCTCAAGTTAACGCACTTGGGCGTTACCGAACGAATGTCAGAGTGCTTGCGTGTAAATCAATGTCAAGAGATGCTCGCTTACACCTAAAGTGCCAGTTGCAGTACGCGGAATTAACTAAAACATCTTTCACATTGTACTCACAGCTTGTGTTGACGAGCTTCCTACTTTCGATTGATTTGATATATTTGTGGGGTATAACGTCCCAAAACCACCATATGATTGTGTGACACGCTGTAGCTGAGGGCTCCGGAAATTGCGACCACCAGGGGTTCTTTAACGTGCACCCAAATCTGAGTACACGCGCCCACAATTTTCCGCCTCTATCGAAAATGCAGCTGCCACAGCCGGCATTAGATCCCGCGACCTGCGGGTCGAGCTTCCTACTTTCCTGGAGCAAGGTTGGATTGAAGTAAGGAGCTTGCCAGGTCTTTGATTGTCAGGAAACGGCACCTCAAGGTGAACGAAAGAGGAGGGCCTATGCACGTTCGCTTGTGGGCGGCTCACATTGTTTTACCCAGTTATGGCCGGTGCGTCGATGGGGGCGCTGATGGCGGCGTTTTTCTGCAGTGCCGCCTAGGCAGTGTCTGACGTCTATTGTACAATTCCTGCAATGAAGTGGTCTCGGTACGAAGGGAAGAACAGCGAGCCGAAAGTGTTCGACCTTCACGTTTGACGGGAGTGTTTCACCCTTGATTATGATCTTCACGCAACGTAACGTGCTGAGACAAAAAACATTTGTAATGATGGTGTCTTCTGTAGCGGGCCTGTTCAGGACTGGCAAGTCTGCGATGACAATGGTCTCGTCAGCATCATAGATTACTCCAGTGATGAGTTCTTTGCCGATCGTATGTGAGATCGTATGTGAGACTTCTTTGCCGATCGTATGTGAGATTGGACTGCCATGCCATTGAGCTCTGTGACCTTGCGCAATATACCCAGCCCAGCCGCGTGGTTGACATCAATGGCTCAAACATTCTTGCGCGTGTTTACTCTGACGTCTTTGAATTCGCGTGGCCCAAGTGCCCCCAGCTGTGCAGACACGGCTTGTCTGTTGAGGTGCCTCATAATGTCTGTGGCGAGAACTGGCATGAACAAGATGGTGAATGTCTCGATACTACGCGAAGATCTTATGGTGGGCGTACTCGAATCAAATGGCGTGCTCAGAAACCGTCTCTTAGCCTTGCGGCTTCTCACCAGCACGCAGCTGTCAATATCGGACTCTTCACGTAGTTGTTCATGCTATCGTCACCGTCAGCGTCGCTCTCGGTGCCGTTGCGCTTACTGGTGGCGTCTTCTACGGATGAGACTGTTTTCACAACAAATTTGTTCAGAGTGGGGCCTCGCCTCAATGACGTAGAGCACCAACTTGCCTGGATGACGTAGGCACCATTTTATTTTTTTTGCGGCGCGGTAGCGGCATAGAGTTTCTTAATATACCCTGGAGGGAACTCTTGCACTAGTGTCTATGAAAACTGCAACACATGACGCTTCAGCAAGCATGGAAATGATGGGTATAGTACACACATTTGTCTAATCTTCGTACTTCTGGCCTGCTCTTGGCTCTATGTGTGTTAGTGTGGCTTGGAGCTGTTTTCTCACGAAAAAAAAATAAGCAAATGTGTATCAAGTTCACTCTGTCCTCATCTCAGCACACAGTTTTAAACCGTTAAGTGTGCTCAATATATATAACAATGCCTACTTCCTAGGTGAACGTACCCTAAGTCACGCGGCCATACAATAGAAGGTCGCCTGAAAGCAGAAAAGGTTAAGCAGCTGCCAAAGGCTCTTGATGCAAAGCAGCTGACTGTGACTAAAGAGACGCGAGTATACCTTAGAATTGCCGGCAGCAGTTCCAATTCTAACCATGTTTTTGAGGACGTGGAAGCTTTTAGCCAAAATATGGACAGGAACATTGCTGAGCGAATTCAAATGTTAGCAAGGGAAAGAATCAAGTGTGTATCGGATGTGAAAAAGTGACTGCACTATTACGTGTAAGATATACCTTTTGCAAACAAAGAAAAGCTTGATAGCAGCTGCAGCGCCTTTTTCCCAACACATTGTGACATACGCAACCAGATTCAAGTCGTTCTTCAGCAAGACAGCTTTAGCACAGTTCATCAAGACAATCCTAGCATCCTTGTTGGAAAAATCAGGGTAGAGCCACGCGAATTATCTGTTGTTTATTAGCCATATGCATCACGCAGCTTCGTGGGTAGCAGCTACTTAACAATGTAGAAAATACACCCTTAAAATGGAGTGACGTTCTCTCCATTTAGGAAAAAACGGCGATGTCACCAATGTTTGTCTTTAAATGGAGATACGTTTCTTCTTTTGCCACAAAAAAATATGTCCCTCCCTACGGAAATCAAGATGGCTGACCCCGGGTTAACGAAGCGAGTGGGCTTAGCAAATGCATCAATTCTCGAATGATAAGAACTACATGGCACTGACAGTTACGAAAAAGGGTCCCGCTGAGCTAAATATTGCCACGCGTTCCATTTCCCAAGTTTTGTTATCGTCCCAAAACACTACACAATTCTCAGCGCAAACCGTGCCTGCAGTTTTCGAGAAGCTTCCGGACAGTAGCATATCATTTCGATAAGATCACGCCCACTCTGCGAACGGTACAGATTATTCTGGAACCTACGCCACCACCAGCGATAACGCTAGAACATTCGACGGCAAGAGTATAAATGCCGACGCGCTTCGCCGCTTGTCAGTAGTTGATCGACGGCCGACGCACCATTCGCCACTTACTTGGTGACCAAGCACCCTGCCAGTCGTCGACCCCATCTCATCGAGCATCAAGCGAACTCCTGGACAACCCCCCGGCTCTGTCCAGGCTTTCATCGTGAGCCAACGCCCGGGCACCACAGCGGAAGCCGTGAGAGCCAGGGCGAGGACGGAAGTGTGATGGCTTTCGCTGCGCCACCGCCGAAAGCTCATTGCTTTAACTTCAGCGCTCCAGAAGGGAGCACCGTCGACGACGTCATAGATGCCCTCGAAGCAGTAACCGGCCCAGCCGGTATCAAGTCCCTCCAGCACATGGGAGGTGCAAAGTTCGGCACCGCAGCCGCAAACGTTCATGCAGCCACCAAGCTGAAGAACCGGGGCGCCATTCTCTTTAACGGCGAATCAGTTCCACTAGTCAGCGTAGGTCCTTAAATAGTCCACGTCACAGTCTTCCGGGTACCGCTGTGGGTAAGCGACGCAGCCCTAGCGACTGCTCTCTCCGCCTACGGCAACGTGCAACATATCCACTAGCCAGTGTTCAAGCGCTGCCCTGATGTCAGCACAGGTGTCCGTGTGGCGCGAGTGGAAATGAAAAGCCAAATCCCGAACTTTCTGACAGTACAAGGCTATAATGTCATGTGTGACTACCGGGGTGTCAAGAAAGTGTGCTGTAAGTGCAGGAATGCTGGCCACATCGCCAAAAATTGTTCCACGCTCCGTTGCACGCGCTGCAAGGAGTTTGGACATGCCACAGAGGGATGCGAAGAACCGTGCCGCAAGTGCTCGGGCAACCGTGCAACAGCTGACTGCGTACGTCCGAAGTCCTTCGCAGCGGCTGCAGCAGCGGCAACCTAAGAACAACCGTGCACCGACCTCACGCCCGCATTGCAAGATGATTATCCGGCGCTCAAGCCTGCGAGCGACGCTGACACAAGTGACGCCCATGCTGAACCACAAGACGCGGGAGACCTGCCTCCCCTGTCTGAGAAAGCCTCGTGAACCCTTCACACCCCGTCCGAGACCAGCGACTTCTCATAGGACGCCTATGAAGAACACAGCTAATCCAAAGCCGAAGCCCGAGTGCTCGTACTTAGCAGAGACCACGGGAGCTACAGCTCTGACAAAGTTGGCACTACCAGTAGCTCTGACGCGCCGAGAGCTTCGATGGGATACGGCACCCGAACGATGAGACGTGCAGACGCTCCGATCATCGGCCCAGACAAGACCACAACAGTGATTATGCCACCGACAACGACGAGCGCCCGCGCCAGCAAGTACTCGGCTCAGACCCGCAAACTGAGCCTGTCAAACCCCATTTACCAGACTACAGGTGCGGCCGCCGGTGCGAGCGTCGGTGCCAGCGCTATGGAAATAGATCGTTCAGCCACCAAACGAGCCCACCCACCGACCACGGACTCTGAGGGCTCTACGGACAGTAGTAAGCCTCAAAAACTTGCTAATGCTCGGACGACGTCAGAGCATTTCTCTCTTTAGTCATGTTCACTCTTTGAGCGCTCGCACCACCCTTTGCAAGGGGCCTTGCTGAAGTTTGCGCGCACACTCCCTTTTCAAAATGGCTACGGTGCGTTTTCTCTCCTTAAACGTCAGGGGTTTCGGACGCCGACATAAGCAAAGAGAAGTTATGCACTTCGCAAGGTCACATCATGTCGATATCCTTTTCTTACAGGAATGTAATTTTAGAACCCTTTTGATGTGCAATTCTTTTGTTCACATTTTGGAGTCGAGGCCTTTTTTTCGCTGACTGATTCAAAGATGTGCGGAGTGTTAAGGGTCGGAAGGAAGGAAGGTCGCTGATGGCATTTCACCACTGCCACCAGTTGTTAGGGTCGGAAGGAAGGTCGCTGGAGGATACGAAAACAAACACAGGTTTATGGCACTATTTACACATATTTACAGAAAAGAAGGGTTAGTGGTTTCACAAACCACGAGCGTGGTGGTTGAACGTTACATAGTTCAGAGCGAAGTCCAGCACTCTGCGGCGTCGTTTTAAGCACTGTTGGGCTCCTCCTCTCCGAGTGGAACAACAATCACACACACACAGCTGAGGGAGACGAGCATGCACGGTCCACGTGAACATCCAATATTTAGTCGTGAACACTGCACTGTAAGGTGGCACCAGCAGGGCTCTTCCTCGTCGTGTGTGTGCCGCTAGTCGAAAGGTCCCACGATCCGGACATCATACCTCAAAGGGTCCGCCAATTTTGTTCGTTCTATTAGCGGGGTGATTTGCGGTGGCCGCCGCGGTCTCTTCCAGGAAGATGCTTTCTTTGTTGTCCTCTCTGGAACTGTTTTCGATGTCGTGGCGACACGACGTCTCATCCTCCGGCCATCGCGGACAATGCCTGACGAGCATAGGCAGCCGGCCGGTCGTCTACTTGATTGGGGATCAAAAGGAGCGCCGCTCTCCTGTCAGCTCTGGCGCCAGTCGCAACAGCTTCTCCGTTGTCAGATGAATCACCGAGGTCATCAGGCACCGCTGCTGCTTGAAGGTACGACGAAAGGGTCCGCATTTGAAAGACGGGAACTCGCCTTTGCCTGCCGCATTGTCTGGGTAATTACTCAAATCTTCGACAGCGTCTGGCCGACTGGGCGCCGAAAGGATTGCGAGTCTCCTCCGTGGACCAGCTTACGCACAATGGCGACTGTCCAGACGAATTTCCAGGCCAAACTTAACAGCTCCTCCGCCGCCCGAAAAATCTCGGCTGGCCAGCGCTCCCAACCGCTGGGCACGAAGAGAATGGTTGGTGACGAGGACGATGGCCTGGCTTTCTCCCTCCAGCTGCGAACTTGAAACCAACTCCCAAACCAGCTCACAATGATGGACAACAGCAAGGCGAACCACACCACACAATACCATGCCGAAGTCAAGCACATTGGACCCGCTTGAAACCCTCCAGGCTTCCCAAGAAACACAAACAAAAGAGAAACCTGTACGATAAAATTTTGAGACAATTTTGTGCCGCCAAAGTTACAACAATAATGGACGTAGAGATGCCTACCAAAAATGGAACAAATTTCCGTGCGAGAAAAGCACACAAAAGCAAATACAATTTGGCCCCATATATCCGTAATCTCATTTTTACAATACTGGCTTTTTCCCACCATCCCCACTTATAAGTTGTAACTCACATTTAACTTCATGACTAATATCATGAAAGACAACTACTTAAATTCCACACAAATGCAACCTGAACCTACAAAAGGTATCTGGGCGCATTTTGTATTCTCTCATTACAAACTTATGAGGCGTAGTCGAGAGTACCTACTTTTATGTCACTCTGACGCCAACAAATCTCTCTCACACATCAGATCGAACTGCGTTTTTATACATCAGTAAAATGTATTTCTAGCCTCAGAGTTTGGTGAAAGCAATGCTCTAAATATATCGAACTGGGTAAATCTTTAAAACGCATCCCTAATCTCAACGTTTGGTATATAACATAATGCTCAGCTAAAGAATTCCCTTGATCCCTGAGCACATACTAAAATATTAAAGGGAAATGCAATTCGTGTACTAACACGCTCATTAAATTAATGTAGCCTCATGCCAGCCCATGTTTTTAAAGAACGCACAGGACGATGCTGTGCGTCCTAGCACGACATCATACTCTCATTCAAAGAACGGTAGCACACCAATCGCACACCTAACCGTAAGCCATTTCCCTGTAACCCAAGTAAAAACACTTGCAATGCTTTTTTAAAAAAAGAGCTAGAGGGGAAAAAACTGTATTTAAAACTATCCGGGGAGGGGACACAAGAATGCCACTTTAAAACCAAAATTGAGCAAACGTGCTTTCAAAAAAATTCTTGTGTCTGACTCTCCAGCTTACTACAGCTGTCCCTCACTTCAATCGCACACGCGGCGGCCGTGGTCTTGGCGGATTTCGAGAACGCCCGAGTCCACAACGTGCACGTGCTACCAGCTGAACGGCAGCGTTATGCCTCATTCGCGATTTTAGCCGACTTCTGTCAATCTGGCGAACGGGACGCCAGCAATGCGCGGAAAAGAGTGGCCATGCCCTCTTTGGGGTGGCCGCTTTGGGGTGCTTAACTATTGTGACCCTTCTTCTGGCACATGTTCGACACTCTTGCCCACGCAAAGCCCGAAATCTCCACCGCACATTCCGTCGCGAGGATGCACGCTGTAGACTACCATTTCGCCGCTTGTGCCTTACTGTACGACACAAAGACCTTGTTGTTGAACTGCCCGATGACCTACCCTTGTCCCGTTCGCCCGGTCGATTGCCGCCTTTCATTTTCCTTAGTCGCTCCGCTTTCTTGCAGCAACGTTTGCGACCAAACTTTCCCCCACTATTAAGAAGTTCGCCTCGGGTTGCGTCATCGGCTGTTCTACAGCTCAAGGATGACTCTGTACCACCTGCCACACTACTTTGGCAGTTCGGTTCCCTAGCACTGTTGCCATGTCGGGCCGATTCACCTGTGTTAACTTTGTACTCACGCACCCAACTAACCTGACACCTCCCATTTGATTTCATTTGTGAAGGACCCGCTGTTCCCTTTTCTTTCGTCCGGCAGTTTAGACGAATACAAATGAACTTTGACGCCGACGCCAAATTCCTAGTTCTGCTTGCTGCGATAATAGGCTTCGAACCCTTCTCAACACGCGTAGAGCTTCTTGCCTCACTCGCGGCTCTCCGACGTCTCTTGCGTCTGCGCCGCATTTGCGACTCGTTTTCGGAGCTTCCCGCTCGCATCTCAAACTCTCTCACCTTCTCACAGCATTTGTCAGCTGTTTTTCCCGCGCAGTCTAAATGATTTTCTAAAGAAACATCGGTTTCACATTCTAGACTGGCGGACAGCGTAACACACTGAAGAACAATGCCACTGCTTCTCACAGAAAAATCTCGCTCGTATTCATGGGAGCTTTCTACAACCGCACGGTTCTTATCTACTTTCACTGCTTCTCCTCAGCTTTCTCCGGTGTTCTTCATTACTTCCAAATTGTTTGCAAGATCCACTGTCGCGACCAACGCAGTTTAGGTCTGTGCCAGATTGTCTATAGCTATTCTAGTTGTCTCGCTTGTATTAAACTGGCACAGCACCTCGTCGCAGCCGCTCTGGCCTTCGTCGGTCTCTCTACTCAACGCAGCTTCTTTCGCAGCACTCAGATTTGGTTCATCGTCGAACCCGCTGCTGTCATTAAACGTGCTAGCCTTCTCTAAAGCGCTGGGCTGCACCTCACATATTTGGTCATTTCACTTTTTGTGCGCTACACTTGCGGATGGCCGAATCTTCCACCTCATTGCCCCAATTTTCTCTTCCAATTGGTCGAGCACCAAGGCGCGTGCTCGATCACGCTCTTTTCTTTCCCTTTCCCGTGCCTCTCTTTCGCGTTCCTCTCTTTCGTTTCTATCCCTCCTTTCTTTTTCTTCTCTTTCTTTTCTATCCCGTGTTTTCTTTTCTTTTTTTCTTTTTTCTGTTTTCGTTCCTCCAACCTTTTTAAAGCTTTTAACGCGTATCCAATATCCACCTCACTGGCGCTTTCCAAAATTAGCTCTAAAATTTCTGACCTGCCTATTCCTTCCTTAATCTTAATACCAAGGTCTTCACAAATGTACAAAAGACCATCTTTTAGCAGTGTCTTCACCTCCATGATTGCCGTTGTACTTTGGTCCTGCATCTCACACAAATGTTGGGGATCCCTCTAAGACACAAATAGATGATCTCCCTAACTCACACACAATCCAGCTTCTAATCCACGCACACTCAAGAAATGAAGCCTGGAAAGTTATAGCAAAGACCAAGCACTCACCACAGCACAGCACCATGTCGCGAAGTCCATCTCACCGCTGCCAACCAGTTGTAAAGGTATCAGGAGGAAGTACGTTGATAGCATCCCACCTTTGTTAAGGTCTCAGGAGGAAGTACGTTGATGGCATCCCACCGCTGCCACCAGTTGTAAAGGATGGGGGACTACCCGGTCTCTTGTGGTAGCGTGGTGTAACCGGGTGGAGGAACTGAACACTTACAAGAAGAGGATACGAAAAGCAAACACAGGTTTATGGCACTATTTACACATATTTACAGAAAAAAAGGGTAGTGGTTTCACACACCACGAGCGTGGTGGTTGAACGTTACATAGTTAAGAGTGACGTCCAGCACTCTGCGGCGTCGTTTTAAGCCATGTTGGGCTCCTCCTCTCCGAGTGGAACACCAATCACACACACACAGGTGAGGGGGACGAGCATGCATGGTCCACGTGAACATCCAATATTTAGTCGTGAACACTGCACTGCAATGTGGCGACAGCAGGGCTCTTCCTCGTCGTGTGTGTGCCGCTAGTCGAGAGGTCCCACGATCCGGACAGCATACCTCAAAGGGTCCGCCGATTTTGTTCGCTCATTTAGCGGGATAATTTGAGGTGACCACCGCGGTCTCTTCCAGGAAGATGCGTTCTTTGTTGTCCTCTCTGTAACTGTTTCCGATGTCGTGGCGACACGACGTCTCATCCTCCGGCCATCACGGACAATGACGAGCATAGGCAGCCGGCCGGTCGTCTATTTGATTGGGGATCAAAAGGAGCGCCGCTCTCCTGTCAGCTCTGGCGCCAGCCACAACCGCTTCTCCGTCGTAATACGAATCACCGAGGTCATCAGTACCGCTGCTGCTTGAAGGTACGACGAAAGGGTGCGCATTTGAAAGACGGGAACTCGCGTTTGCCTGCCGCATTGTCTGGGTAATTACTCAAATCTTCGACAGCGTCTGGCAGACTGGGCGCCGAAGGGATTGAGAGCCTCCCCCGTGGACCAGCGTACGCACAACGGCGACTGCACAGACGAATTTCCAGGCCAAACTTAGCAGCAGTCGGAGTTGTTTTTTACACCAGCGTTACGTCGAAGAGCACACTGCGTTTTTGGTTTTGACGGCCGCACACTAGCAGTAGACTTTGACCTTCACGGCAGACGCGTAAGGGCCCTCGTAATATATGCCCCAGCTCAACGGGGGGGCACGGCCGACTTTTTCAATTCACTCGACTTATTTATGTTTGACAGTTACCCCACTAGCTTAGTTGGAGATTTCAACTGTGTTGAGGACACCGACAGAGATGCGCGCGGACGCAGACAAAGCAGACAATATAGCGACATTAGCGCATTGCGACAACTCATCCGCAATTTCAAGCTCAGGGATGCGTGGGTCGACACTCACGGGAATGACTTCGTTGCAACTTGGCAACGGGGTCCCAACATGACCCGGCTAGACCGCTACTATTTTCCAGAAGTGCTAGCCACTCATGTCCTTAGTTGCGAGACTCTACATTTCCCACCGGACGTTCCATGCATTACAGACCACTTTCCAGTGGCTGTAAAACTTTTCTTTGAACAATCTACTACATTTAGAAACCATTGGAAAATGGACACCACACTCGTGCACGACCCGGAAAGCGTAGCATTACTGCGCAATGCACTACAGCAAAGCGTGCGATAGGCCGCCTGAACCCCGCAGCTGGGACGCATTGAAACACAGTTGGCGCGCCGAGCTTATCAAAGCGGGGCGCGAAAGGAAAGCGCGCCTGACGACAGAGATAAACGACACGCTACGAAAAGCGCGCATTGTACGCAGAGGCAATACGTTGACGTTCGCAATGCACGACTATCTCGATGTCACAAACTACTCCAATTTTCGGATTATCCGTGGGCCCCATCTTCCAAGGAAAGGCGCTTTTGTGTTGGGGGACGACATCCGGTGACTAACGACCCAGCGTGGCGCCGGCTCGTCTACCCTGCACCTGTACCGAAAGGGGCACCAGTGGTCCAAACAAGCAAAATTACCCCCAGATGGGACGGGAGCACGTGTACGCCTCTGAAAAAGCTTCGACTGCATCGGAAAAGGGAGTTGACGTACAGCCAGCAACAAGTGCGGTCGTCGGTGTCGCGAGTCTCGCGTAGGCGGCGAGCATGGAGTGACCCGCGCAACGTATTGAGACGGCTGCGATTCCGGGCACCCTCGTCGTCTACCAAGCCGGCGAGATCTCCAGCGGCACCCGTCAACTCCCCTACGTGCACCAAGAGCTGGCCTGGTCCGTATGGAACTTTTTATTGTGACTTTTTTAAACCGTTAATCTATTTTAACCAGCCTTTTTTTTCTTTAAACATTTGTAGTTGTGTGCGCTGCGTCGCACGTTGAAATTCAAAAGCGCCATCATGATCCTTGTGTAATTATTTCCTTGTATCGCTCTTTTCTGATTTCCATTTTGTCGTTATTTTATTAACATTCCGCGTATTGGTCTTTGCTTGTATCTGTTGTAGTGTTTTTAGCACATTTTGATATATCGCTGTTGTTTTTATCGCGCGTATCAGTTTTCCTCCTTTGTTATTTTTGTAATCTCCTGCTTTTGCCCCTTTCTTAATTAAATGCTTGTTTATGTGTAATCAAAGGCCGTGTCTGCTCTATGAGTGCGTCGGTCAGGCCCACACATCCCCACACGTGCAACCCCGCACGGGTCGGCGAACCCACAAATAAGTTCGAAATGTGCCACTTCGAGGCCTTTCAGGCGTCGCAGGCCGAAGCGTAAAGTCTGCGAGTCTGCCGCACGTCGGTGTTGGATCGGCGGGGCGTCACCCGAAGTGTGTGACACTCGATCAGTTAAAGGCGAGGTACGAACGTTTGCTACGTTTTAGTTCGCGCACGGCTGCGCAGTCTTTTATTAACGGACGACCGGTTTTAGATCCAGCTGTTCTTCGAAGTGTTCGCAATGGCTCCTTGGGTGAACACATGCATGTTCCTTTCGTTCAGTTGCCGAACGGCGAACAGTCTTCACGAGCAGAAGACATAATGAGGGTCTTTGAAACACATTTTTCAAATCTTTTCAGGGCGGAGAACGCGAGTGACGTGAACTACACCACCACCCTAGTTAACGAGTTTTGCGCGGGAATTTTCCGCGTACCGGAGGAGCTCCGCGATGGTCTGTGCAGCCCAGTGATGCTGGATGAATTACGCTTTGTGCTTCAACACATGAACGCAACGGCCGCCGCCGGCCCTCACGGCATACTTTTGAGTTTCTACAAAACCTTCCTTGAAACAATACAAGACAACCTTTTGACAATGCTAAATGGGCTTCTTGCTGACGGATTCAGACCGAATACGTTTTGAGAGAGCAGAGTTATACTCTTACTTAAAAGCGAGGGAGAGCCTTCCGATCCAAGGGCGTGGAGGCCCATTTCCCTACTTAACTAGGATTATATTATATTGGCAGCCATCCTTGCAAACCACATAACTACAGTTTTACCGGAAACAGTAAGCGACATACAAACATGCTGTGTCCCAGGTCGTACGATCTATTCCTCGCTTGCGCTGACTCGCGATGTTTTCACGTATGCTACAAGAACACAAATACCTGGCGTTTTTGTTTCCTTGAATCAGCAAAAAGCTTTTGATCGCGTAGAATGGAACTCTCTCTTCGCTGTGCTTGAGTGTTATGGCTTCCCAGCACACTTAACCGACATCCTCCGCCTACTCTACACTGACTTAGAAACGTCAGTAGTAGTGAATGGTAATACATCTGAACCTATTGCAGTAAGTAGGGGAATTCGACAAGGCTGTCGCCTCTCCGCAATCCTCTTTGTATTATGCATCGATCCATTATTGAAACAAATCCAGAACTGCACTTCAATACGCGGTTTTCCTCTCCCAGGCTTGGGCGAAGGGAAAGTAGCGGCATACGCCGATGACATCTCGCTGTTTATTCGGAACATAAATAGCTACAGAGCCTTTCTGTGAATATTCCACACGTATAGTTACCTGTCGGGAGCACGTCTTAATTCCAGAAAAAGCAAGGCATTGTGCTTTGGAATGCACATTGAAGAGCTCCCTGATGGCATCCAAATCGTTCAAGGCGTTAAAGTCTTAAGTGTAACTTTCCTCTCGACCGGCGAGGTAGTCCGCACCACATGGAAAGAAATCCAACACAAAGTGGACAGACGCATCGAAGTTGCCAGAACGTTCCAACTACCTTTTACTGAAAGAGCTTATCTAATTAAATCCAGCATAACAGCGCCACTGTCTTATGTAGCCAGAATTGATCAACCACAGTCGGGTTCTGCTGAGAGTGGCTACTGCGTGCGGCTCCTTTTTTTGGGATGGCCACACCGAAGCTGTTGCCAGAGCCTTGGTCCGCCTACCAGTAAAATGGGGAGGGTTCAGTGTACCCAAACTTGATGTATTGTGTCGCATGTTGGCTTTCGAAAACACCTGGGCACTCTTAGAGAACTCATCGTATCGAGCCAGGCAACTCGTAGTGTATCTGCTACGAATCTCTAGAAAACTTTTCGGTTTAGAAAACGACACGGGACCAGCTGCCGAGCAGCCACCAGTGTATTACACACATGTTATAAAATCTTTACAACAATGGCGAAACGATCTTCCTGTTCAAGAACTTATGGAAATGTCCCCCACCGACGTGAGCGAGTTAATAGCATTTAAAAGCGTGTCTGAAGAACAACGCCAGAAATACCGGGTGAAAAGACGCTGGACTCTTACAAACACGTCTCTCCCCTCCGAGGTCCGTGACCTAAACTGGCGTAGGGAATGGAAGGCTTCACCAACGGCCGACCGCCTTGCGGCGTGGGGCGTGGCGCCCTCCGCCACATGCCCGCAATAAGGTCGCGTCGAAACACTGAACCATGTCTTCCATGAATGTATAGTAGCACGCACCATTTGGTGCATGGTTACCAAAATGGTCCAAACAAGTATGCAGTGGAAGTCAAGCCACAGGGATAATTTTGTCGTACTCTCAATGGCTATCAGAGCCTGCGTCTTATGGAAACGAAGGGGACTGGCCCGTCTGAGGGGACGCCCCCAGAGAGCAATGTTTCCCTTCTAAATCGGCTAAGAAACATACTGCTTATGCATCTTAACACAGAACTAGTCATGCTGGGAGAGGAGGCTTTCCTCCGACGTTAGTCTACGCGATTTATTATCGTAAAAAACAACAGAGTGTCCGTGCCTTTCCTCCCCTATTGAGGAGGTGGGCTAGAGCTTGTACCACTGTGACATTACAGTGTGTATTTTTCTTTTCTTCCTTAGAAACATGTCCTTTTGTGCAGTATTGTTCTTGAGCGCGGGAGCTAATTGTCCTCACAGGTGAATGCAAAACATCACCCTTCACTGTGAATGACCTCCCTTTTTTTGTTCATATAGCCTACTGTTTATTTAAGTTTATTCATCTCGGGGGCAAGAATGCCCTGTCTTTGTTGAACAATTTTTGCATTGTACATCACTGCATATGCAATAAGTTCTTTTCGCTGTATATAACAGCTTGCATTGTACATACGCATTGTTCACCATTGTCCACTTTTATGTGTGCACATAGGCACTGTATGATATATCCGGAAATAAAATTCTCTTAAACGAAGACTGCTACTGTAATTGGACTTTCCGATTACTGGGCACAGGTTCGCCCAAATAAACAGTTAAATTCCAATACAACGTCTTCTGTCTTCGGCCACGTCATGACCCCGTGACATTATCAATAGAAATGGATATAAAAACAAGCAGAGAGCCTGTGTTGATGAAAACATTGTGAAAAAGAACGATGGAGCTAGCAGGTTTGTTCAGCCAGCGAGGCGACCTTCATTTGTAAAGTCATGGATACTGCAGGGTCCTCACCCTAAGAATGCATGCTTGTATTTATTTCTCGATTATTCACGTAGTGTAGCGACGTTATCCCTGCATTTACGGGGCCTCAGGTCATGAGATGTGCCTCCAAATCATAGACTCCATCGCAGCGAAACCCTTCAGAGTCAGTAGTGCAGTTTTGATAGATAGCTGTTTAACGTTATATAAGTAGCTGGAGGTGTGAGAGCATCGCAGCCGTGAAGTAGGTGGTAGCCCGCGCCATCTGGAGAGACTGGACGATACTGAAAGAAAAGTGGCTTGCGGCGACGTACGTTGTCATACCCACTAGCACAGCTCTCCAGCGGACAGTTGGTGACTCAGAGCATTTATGGACTAGTCACTGACACCGGACGCCTAATACATGCTGATGCATTGCATGTAGCTACGCATGCACAAAAGGACACACAGTACGCATTGTACGCATTGAGAGTGAACTCATTCAACAAAAGTACAATCAACAATATTTGCAGCGGCACACACTCTGACATGTTTACTCACAGCCTACTGCGAAAGCGCACAAGCTTAAATAGCGATAAATTTCAACTGACCATAAAGGCACAAGTTACAAGTAAGCTTTGGTCAACTTTATTTACGATTGATGGCCATACCACAACATGCACACACGTAAATAAGTTGTATCTGATTCTTGGACAATCGGTAGTTTATCAACGGCTGCATAGTGAAGAACGAAATAATTACTAGAGCTTATAATGTTCTCATGAAAACGATTCTCGACCACTACCACATTTCATTTTTTCCTTGAAGCCACCGAGAAGGCTAGCTCTTGCTGCGCGCCAGCCCATTCGGAGGTCACGTCTTTTTTTATTCTTCCACGTGTTACTCAAAGAGGGCGCAGCATGCAGCCAGACTCGGTCTTCGTCGTGGTAGGTGTTCTGTGGTCGCGTCGACCTCGTTTAGCTGTTTCGTGTTAACGTTTGCTTATATTCTTTTTACATGCTTACCACAAGTGTTACCAATAGCCATGGACACAGTACACCACTAGTTCTTCAATGACAATGCTTTTGATGTGGTAACGACCATCTTAGCAGTGTGTTCGTACATTACAAAGCGGGTCATTCGAGAGAAATAAGAGATGGCCTTGCACCCGACGGTATTCTTTCGTGAGCGACGGCAGTGGTTGTTGGCGTCGCGGCCGCTCGATTACTTGAGTGCAGGAACTAGCGCTACAGTGCACGAATTTACTGTAACATTAGAACATGCTCTGCCTACATTTTTCTCTTCTTCAGATGCGTCTCGCAATTCGCCTCACTTGTCAACTTGCAGTCATTGTGCGTGCCACAATTGTGTTGTTAGCGCTGTGGCTCTGGTGGTTACTATTTCTCTGGATTTAGAAAACTCTTTTCACAAAGGTGAGTGAGTGTTAGTACTTACCTGCTGTGCACAGCAGTTAGTAGAAGTGCATGTTGTGTTGAGTTTCTCACGACAAAGGAGAACAATGGACGAGAAAGGCATACTGCACGTGGGCATAATTCCGTCCTACCTCTCAACGCTGGCATGGGCAGTTCAAAACACATATGCAATGGAGAATTTAGTTTAACTGACAGTAGTCATTGGTTTACCTTGCATAAAGGTGTAGTTATGATGATGTTTAAATCGTTTCTGATGGTTGTAACGCAGTCTGGCAAATAAACGCTCGGTGAAATTTTGCAGCCTGTTTCTCTTTGTGCTTTCACCTGCCGTGGTACCATAGCCTCCTTGGGTGTCGTGTGACTGTGCTGGAGGACGCAGGTGCGACTTCCGGCCGCGGTGGCCATATGTGAATGGAGTAAAAGCAAAAAAACACCCATATGGCAGTAGCGGCACGTATAATTCCATCAATTGTATATGATCGTGCTTTCACGCATGGACTGTACAGTGGTATCAGGTTTCGTAGCATGTTGAAAAATTAAGGGTGATGCTTTTTCTATGCGCCTCATTGAATTCATGAGTGCTATTAGTACCATGCGAAATTAAAGTGCGTATGCTTACCGAGTATGTCAATACCGAAAAAAACCGATTATTTGTGTACAGTCCAAGGTAATCGATAAAGCACGACTGTTTAGTGAACCAGGGCTGTTTGTAATTGCTACGAATTGGTAGGGTGAAACAATACGAGTTACACGGAGGTGTGCGGAGCATCGTTCGAGTGCCTGGCAATAAAAAAAGACAGGTTTTTCTCTACACCAATAAAACAAGAAATGTCACTTCTGCATTGCTTGCATGAATCTTAGTCAAAAGTAATCGCTCGCGACTGGCCGCGGCCAGCTAGGCTTGGCGTGCGCATGCAAGCGGGCAAGACCACCGTTTTTGAGAAGAAACTTGAACACTGAAGTTGAAACGTTGCTTCTTTGGCCCTTGCTGCGAGAGGGTGCAACGGGTAAAGCGCCCGAAAGGAAGAAGGTGACTGCGCCAAAGTAGAAACGGAGCCTGTTTCTCCATTCTCACTCCCCCTTTTTTAGAGTGTACGGCTAGTTTTTCGAAAGGATGCCTTCTACTTTCTCTCTTTCTTTACCTACAATATCTTCTCCGTCTTGGAATGTTGAGCCGGGCTGTCATATGGGTTAACTTTGCAACCCCCTTCCCTTTTCCCAGAAACGTAGAGCTCTGCACGACTCGTTGTGCCAAGCAACTCCTCTTCTTTCTTTTTTTCTTTGCGTTCCTTGTCTCTAGTATCATCAGTTTGTTTCACCCTTATCTTTGTTTTTCTGAAAGCACCACGTCCCGCGAGGAGCTTAGTACACTTTTAAACAGTATATCAGATACCATTCATACAATCAAAATGACTTTTTCACAAGTATTAGTGCGTGTATGCGTTCTAAAAGTCTGTACCGCTTACAATGCCCTAACTCATTTCACTACATTTATAAAGAATTAACATTGATTTTAGTTATTCAAGTTTTATTAGTTCGTCTTACATATTTTATCAAAATTTGTACGCAGTGGTAGACATCGACCTGGCAGTTTTTGATATTGAAAGCGGACAAAAGTTACCGTATATATATATATATATATATATATATATATATAGCCAGTGAGGTTTACTCATAAAAATGATCAATGTTTCATAGAATCAACCTAAAACTATAATATTTTCTAGTGTTTATGCTATCAGTGGTCCAAATATTACAACGACTTGATTCAATTTACTGAAGGTAATATGGCGGTAATGCTGTGAAAAAAAGGACGAGTACAAGAGAGTGAACAAGCACAAGCGCTTTTGCTGTTCATTTTTTGCGCTACATTTACTCCGTAATGAATCAGTATCAACTCATTCACCTCACGGTTTTGCCTTACCGAAGTCATATTACGAAAAAAAAAACACGTGGTCCAAACCACGCATTACCGCAATTGCGCTGAATTTTCACTGACGCCTTGTGAAATTAGCCAAATATTGATCACTAAATTTGGTTTGTCAACCCTTAATTATCCATTCTGAGCACTACGGGACAAGAATAACACAGGTAATTCAAAGAGAGCACACACAACAATTTTTTCACCGCACCAGCAACCACCGGGTCCATCAACACTCGCGAGATCAAAATGTGTAGTTCACTGCCAGGAACCATCACATGATAACCGTTCGCACGACTCCCTTCTGTTGTTAATAACATTCGTTGCTGCTTGTCGCTTGTCATAACAAGAAAGTGCTCAAACCAATTTCCTTTTCTTCAACGCGGCCTAACGCTTCGCACAATCCTCACTGCACCGGCTTGGCATGCCCCATGTTGTTTGTGGAGAACGGCCCTTCGGCGGTGAGGTTGCCTACGTCACTCTTCCAACAGCCAATGAATGCCAGTGAGCGATGACCCGGAGCCATTGGGGAGCATTTATCGAAGCAAAAGCGATGCGCGGGAGCATTTCTGGAGGAACAACGGGAGCATAATTAGGGGATTGGCCCCATTTTCGTGCAGTTTCCTTCATCCGGGGATCACAAGAGGAAAGCGGTTGAAAACGATTGTATTTGCTCCGGTACAATCCGGTTTGAGTGAGGTCACCGGAGCAGAGCGGGCGCATCCTTCCCCGATTCCTCCCAGCTGGGTATATTTTCGTGTACATTGTACTAGGACATGTGAACTGGATGAACCAGCCCCTATATGCCTCTGTACTATTGCCATTACCTTTTCAACTACCTACACAACCTCAGTCATCCCGCCACACCCTCCTCAAAATTCCTCGTAACTGATTGTACGTCAGGCCTTCCATGAAGCAAAATTACCACACCTGGGCGTACTCCTGACATTTATTGCCAATGCGCGAAAGAAAACCAGGTGCATCACATCACCACTTGGAGCATTTTCTCCACCCTCCAGACAGTTTAAGCATGTTCACTTCGCCATGACAAGACCCGTCACGCAGCTGCACTCTATCGGCAGTGTCTCACCGCATTTTATCGGTATGCTTGAATGCCTAAAGCATGACCCATCAAAGGAATCACCATTGAATACTTCACCTTGACTTTCTTCACCCACTGGGTTGCTGGCTTCGGTGTCCTTCGCAGCACCATCACTGCCAAGGATGACAGGATGAAAGGGGGGGGGGTGTCCACCTTTTTATCTTGTTCCCCGGCGTGACACTGATACAGGCTCCTCATCGACACCGATAACTGACAGTGCTGCTACCACAGCGTCACTAGAAGATTAAGGTACCGGTGGTTGCAATGAAACCAGGAAACTAAGCTATGATGATCATCATGATTGCACCGCTCCTTCAGACCAGCGTAACGTCACAACGCGCGCCCTGTGCTGCTCCTAGGCGGGTAAACAGCTACGTTTTTATGTTGTCATTGGTCCTTGTGCTGGTACAGTATCTCACACAGCGTAGTTAGGTTCCATTCCCGCAATTTGCTGGTCCCCGAGTGATGTGTTGGACCACAAAATGTGATGAATTTTTCGAGGTAGCCTGCACGACAAAGCCGCCCCTACCCTGGCTGTTCTGCCAACGACGCAGCTAAGTGTAACAAGGTATGGCGAGTCACAGTGAAACGCAGATTTCTCATTGCGGAACTTGAACAAATAAATCCTTTTGATGTCATAGGGGACACCTATAGGCAGATGAAGAGCCATTTTGCTGTAGTTTACAGGCGCAACTTTGTGGAACTTATTTTTTTCTGACTATTCAAATTATGTGAGGCGGAAATCTGCGAAAAGCGTCATCCAAAGATTTTTTCGTGGCATGCGGCTAACTAGGAGACCATGAGTGCAGTGGGAGTACAAGACTCAGACTGAGGATGAGTGTCCCCTAATTAGCTCTGACCATTTTGAATATTTGATTTCAGAGCTTCTAGGAAATCACTGAACTTCTCTCACAGACCTTGTCTTCAAGAGCCGTGGAGAAATGTCTTGGGAGGGTTGGTTGCTGTGTTTTTAGAACCTTTTAGAAGTGCCGCTTCTATGCTGGTGTGCATTGAACCAATTATAATTCTTTTGAATGATATGTGGAGTTTAACGTCTCAAAACCACCACATGAATATGAGAGATGCCATAGTGGAGGGCTCCACCAATTTAGACCACCTGGGATTCTTTAACGTGCGCCCCAGTCTGAGCACACGGGCCTACAGCATTTCCCCTCCATTAGAAATTCAGAACCACTTACACCCTCGTTAACTGAACTGCAAGAAAATGCCTATGTTGATTGATTGATTGATTGATATGTGGGGTTTAACGTCCCCAAACCACTATATGATTATGAGACGCCATAGTGGAGGGCTCCGGAAATTTCGACCACCTGGGGTTCTTTAACGTGCACCCAAATCTGAGAACACTGGCCTACAACTTTTCCGCCTTCATCGGAAATACAGCAGCGATTATCATATTTGCGTCACTCACATACCTTGTTCATCCATTGACGTCGCGTAATACCAAATTTGGCATATGTAAAGATAGTGAAACGGCCGCGAGCGCATCATGAGTGTGGATTGTAGTCATGTTGTTACATGACACGCATGCTGTGATTATCATGTTTGGATTTGTCATTTACCTATGTCATCCGTTCGCGTCACGTAATACCAAATTTGGTATATGTGACGCTAGCAAAAACGGCCGCGAGTGCATCATTAGCGTGGCATGTAGTCATGTTGTTACATGACACACATGTCATGATTTTTATGTTAGGGTCTGTCGCTTGTGTTCGCCATGCAATCATATCCTATCATACTAGTTTTGCAACATGCCATGTTAACAAAACCAACGCAAGAGCTGCAGGACCATGAAATAGGAATCATGACATTCATGACATACTTGTCATGATTTTCATGTTATGACTAGTCAAATATGTTCTTCATGCAGTGATGTTATGCATAACAAGTTTGATATCAATACCATTATCGGAACGGCCAGGAGAGCAAAAGGTCGTAGGCGGATAGATAGATAGATAGATAGATAGATAGATAGATAGATAGATAGATAAATCGCGAAAGTTTGCTAAGAATCGCTTTGCTTTTAAAAATATAACAGGCAATATCGTACCCAGTTCCCGAATCAATTTACTTGCCAGTGTTACAAGGCACCGGCACCTATGAATGTTGATCTTTGTGAGAGAACAGAGAAACGAGCTTTTATATAGGCCATGCCACAGGTCATGCATATTTTTCATTTGGAGTTCACAGAATAGACAAGGGAATGGGATATTGTTTACTGAAGCGATTTTGAATATTACACACGCTTCTTCGCATCAGTTCAAAGAATAAAAAAGATTCGTGAATTGCAGTTTTTCTTCTCTTTGTGAATATACGTTCCCTCATGCCCGACCAAACAACCCTATGACCTTCCAATCCAGCGCATATCACGCATACTGGTGAGACAGCTTCTTATTTTTCTAAAAAATGAAAGTAAATATTTATTTTTGTATATAAACTGACGCAGCCAGGAGAAAAAGCGACCCCTATAGCACAAATTTATCATACAATGCCTTCTGCTTACCCTATTTTGCATTTATATGCCTAAGCATTGTTTGATGATGTCACTGTTCGTTAGACTGTAAACTTCTTATTTACGCCAGCGGCAACATGGCACTACGTGTGAACGTGCGATGGAAGATAACTTTAGGTGTACAACTCAGAGTTTGAAAAAGAAAATGGGTGCCAAAAAGACGGCATTGGAAAGTAGAGTACGCATATAAAAGACAGCTGCTCAGTATCAAGCTTCTATCAATGGGTGATGGAAGGCAAACAGAAAGCCTCGCAAGAAATAATGGACGAGGCGGGGGGCTGAATTGTCACCTTAGATGTTATTTGTATTATTTGATGCACATGTACAAACTCACAAGAAAACAGAGGAAAAGGGAACAGAGTGCACCAGCAAATGCCATCTAAAGGGGCACCAAGCACTTGTTATTTCAGAAGGGAGAAAAAATGGAAATAAGAAAGGTAGGGAAAAAGAAAGAATAAATAACATTGCAAAGCGAAGAAAAACACTGCGATAGATTGCTCGAGTAAAGATATTTTTCCTGCCGTGAAGTTTAGGATTGAGAACCTCGGTGATATAGCTCGGCGGGAGCGAAGTACTTGACAGAAGTCGTCGAAAGATAAACAAATTGCGTGGCATATGCAGAGAGGAATCACAGTTAGGAAGATTGAAAGTTGCATGTACAGCAGGTGCAACCATCTTACCCTCACTTTATAACACCTCATTCAGTTTTAGAGCCCACGGCACTTCGAGCAATTACGCAGTACAAAGCCTCGCCGTAACACCACACCCTACTTACACTCCAGACTGCCCGTCCGTGCTACGTCGTACGGTGTTTTATGAGCCCCAGTAAGTGTGACTTTCTTCCAATATTCTATTCTAAACCTCCGATTTCCCCCAAAGGTTACGCATACCATACCGACTGAGCCCGTCCAATGTTGAACTGTAATGGCAGATCGCGAGCGCTGAGCGGGATTGCGAAGATCCGAAAGGAATTGCTCTCGCCATATCTGCGATTGGAACGCGCGCGTCTCGACGGGAGCTGTTAGTGAGCGGAAATCTAGCGAGGAAGCACGAGGGGGGTCGAGGGAGTGCAAAGCGTTTCCGGTCGGGACAACCATAGCTAATAGGATCAAAGGGGTGCGCACAGAATACGTAACTTGAACGTCCGGTAAAATCCACCGATTTTGCCGGAGCGAGAATTCTTGCTGCACGGAGCAATCCGTGATCTGCGGTTGCTCTCAATCTGCCATTTAAACCCACAATCCACGCTGCCAATCTGCCATGAGCATAGGATTGCTCCACTCAGAGCAGGAAAACTTGATCTGTATCTACCATTTGAATTCAACATAAGTGTCACCCGCACTTCTGCGTTTCAGAATACATGGTTCCGACGAATGTGAATGATTTCTGAGCAGCGTTGTGGCATCAGTAACCATAAAGTAAGCATTTATTTTTATTGCACAGGGTCCATACAAGAATCGACGAGCATCACTGCGACGCGCTTTCAGCAAACGTAGGCCTCCGGTGACCGACAGCCAGCTCTCACACTCGCTAGCACTTCTCTGACTCGTATGTGACAACATGGACTGGTCGATACGTGTACTTTAATGAATCATTACGACTGCATATTTTTTTTTCGTGCACTGCCTTGGTTTTTGGCTGAGCCGTATCTTGTAGTAGTAGGTAACAACAAAGCTACAGATCAGAGCGCAGGCATGGCCGCGCTGTAGGTTGTGCTAAAAAGATCACGATACTCAGTCAATGGTACATGCGCATTTGTAAAATGAACTGAGATGTGAGATTAAGTGCCTGCTCATATCGCCCTTTGAAAAGCCTCCGACGTGCCCCACGAGCTCTTGTACCTCCCTGAGAATGAGACCTCCCTGGTGGTTTAACCCACCGAGAGGAAGCTATGCTGCGGAGGCGTCATGTCCAAGTTGTCTTTACCCCATCCGTTACCACCCTAGGAGCAAAAGTACCTTGACCCATATTCAAATGTATGGATGGATGGATTTATATGGCTGTACTCTTTAGATTGGGCGGTGGCTAACGCCACCAAGCCGTAATACTTAGTGAACCAAAAACTAGAATAATTTTTTTTCTTTAATTATGAAGGTTCAGAATTTGTACTTTGCCGTGAAGAGTTTAATTTTCACTCGTGCCTTGACTTTAGCCACCAATCAGATAACCTCCTTCTAGCTAATTCTACCCGCTTAAAGTCTGTCTTGCCCTCCCTGTCCCTAAACGCCAGTGCTTTGAAAAACACTTCGCCATCATCCTGAACTATAGGGTGAAGCCCTTTACAGATCATTATCAAGTGTTCGGCAGTTTCCTCTTCCTCTCAACACGCACTGCATACCGCGTCTACTCCTTCGTATTTGGCCTGATATGTCTTCGTTCGCAGTACTCCCGTCCTGGTCTCAAACACTAGAGAACTACACCGAGTACTATCAGAGATCCTTTCCTTGGCAATTTCCTGCTTAAAAGTTCAATATATCTCTAGTGCGGACTTTTTAATGATGCTGATTTTCCACATATCGGGCTCAGCTTCTTTCAGCTTCTTCTTAAACGATCATTTTTTTTTTTGTTTTAGCCCCCTGCTGTTTGCTAGGTATATACCACAATTTTCTGGTTCGCTTCCTGTATTTTGTATCGCCATTATTCATGTACAAGGAGCTGAATACCTTCCTAGCCCAACGCTCCTACTCCAATTCTCTCAATCGCTTCTCAAATTTTATCTTGCTGCTAGCTTCTCTGCCCTCAAATGATGTCCATCCAATATCACCTTGTATGCCCTGGTTTGGTGTATTCACGTGAGCTTCTTAGGCAAGCCTACCTATCCCACGTTGCTTAATTTCTGATCTTGCTTAAATTTCTGATCTCATGCACAAGACCACATTGCCGAACGTCAGACCAGGAACCATGACTCCTTTCCATATTTCTCTCACAACATTACACCTATTGTAATTCCACATTGCCCTGTTTTTCATCAGCGCTGCATTCCTTTTACCTTTAGTCGTCACGTATATTTCGTGTTTCCTTAGGTACTCGGTCGCATTGCTTATCAATACACCCAGATATTTGTATTTATCTGTTATCTCTACCATGACCTCCTGTATTCCAAGCTCACTACCTTTATTATTGTTAAAAATCATGACTGCTGATTTTCCTTACTGAATCTGAAATCTAACCTATCTCCCTCATTACTGCAGATGTCCATAAATCTCTGCAAATCATCCAGTTTGTCGGCCATTAGCACCGTATCATCTGTGTACATCAATGCTGGTAGTGCCTGTTCAATGAGTTTTCCTTGTTTGGCGAAAGATAGGTTGAAGCCCAGTCTACTTCCGTCTAATTTGGCCTCTAGTTCTTGTAGGTACATTAAGAATAACAAGATTGACAGAGGATACCCCTACCTAAGCCCCCGTTTTGCCTCTGCGGGCTTGGACACCTGTTTTTCCCACTAAATAACTGCATTGTGACCGTTGTAGATATCCTTCAAAATATTATTGACTCTATCTTCCACACCCACTGTGTCCAGTATTCTCCACAAGCCCTCTTGAACCACGATATCGTACGCTCCCTTGATATCCAAAAATGCTAGCCAGAGGGGCGTGTGTTCGTTTTCTGCTATTTCGATGCACTGCATCAGAGAAAACAGATTGTCTTCCAACCTCCTTTGTTTCCGAAAGCCATTCTGCAGTTCCCCCAGAACCCCCTCGTTCTCTAGCCATACCTGCAGTCTTTCCTTCATAATCAGCATCGCCAGCCTGTAGACCACTGATTTCACTGTTATAGTATGGTAGTTGTCTATGTCAGGTTTGTCCCCCTTGCCTTTATAGATCATGCTTATCCTGCTAAGTTTATATTCATCGGGAACTTCACCATCGCTTATTATATCGCTCACAGCCTCTCTGAAAGCCTGCTTAGACTTTGGACCTAATGTTTTTATCAGCATATTTGGAATACCATCTGGGCCTGTTGATGTGCTAATATGAAATCTCTTCTCAGCCCTTCCCACTCTCGATGTGAAGATGGAGCCATTGCGCCACTTGATTCATTCTTGTCTATTGTGGTGCATAAAGCAATTTTTTGTTGAACTTTTCGGTCACCCTTGTTCTTAAATACTCAATAGCTTGCACCTTGAGCTGTAGTTATAAACCTCTGCTCTAGGCACGTCTCATTTCATAGGGAGTTTAGATGGTTCCAAACTTTCGTAGGTGAATTTATATCTTTTTTATGTACTTCTGCCAGCCACTGAGCTACCTTTTTTCTAATATTTTCATTGATCGGAAGGTAGCTCAGTGGATTTTACAGCTGAGAAAAATTTCCAAATTTTTTCAACATCATCTGTCGATTCACCCCGCCGCTTAGCATGTCTCTGTTCCCTAGAAGCTTCCTGACGTATTGCTATGGCTCTCTTAACTTCCTCATCCCACCAACTCTCGGGTTTGTGTCTTCTTTTCTGTGGTGACTTGTCACCTGCCTTAGCAAGCTTCAATTTAAACAGTCTAACTATATTTGTGTATGTCCACCCTGTTTTATTATCCTCAGTGATTAATTTCTCAACCCCTTTAGTAGGTATTTCTATTTGCATTTCTGAATAAAACTTTTTCTGTAGTTGCTAATCTTGTCTCCTTCCCTCTTTCACTGTTTTTTGAAAACTTAGCTTGACACATTTGTGATCACTACCCAGACTTATGGAGCCACATTCATCTATGTTCCGTCCCTCGAGCCTATCATACATCCTATGTGACATCAGTGCGTAATCTATCGTCGAGTGCAGCCTTCCTAACAACCATAGTATTTGCTTTTCACACTCTTCGGTGCTGTTTCCAATGACCAAATCATGCCTTTCACGCATATCCACAATCGTTCTGCCTGTTGGGTCGGTATACCCATCTATATCGTCTATGTGCACATTCATAACTCCTAGTATAACTATCTCGCACTCTCCGCCTGATTCCTCAATATCCCTTGATATACACTCTACTACTGCCTGGTTTTCCTCTCTCGCCTTCGCTCCCGTCCACAAGTACACCAAACCAAGGAGTCTCATCTGCCCGGCCACTTTCCCTTTTAGCCATAAATTTTCCTTGCACTCCTGCTTGACCCTTTGCCAGTCTGTACTTTTATGAATGATTGCCCCATTAAGAACCCCCTTTCTGCTCACTTTTGTTCTATTACAATATTCTCACGCGTAGTCCACATTGTTAGGAGGTTCCGCCATATCTCTAAGATGCGTTTCTACAAAACTGTATACCATTGGCCTCTGCTCCCTTAGCTGTTCTCCTATCTCTTCCAACTTCAGCCTGTTCCTTCCACACTGTATGTTAACTTACCCTTTGTCTGAATTGGCTCGGCCCTCAAGGCTATGCCTATTTCTGCCCCGGACTCTATCTATCTTAGATATTGGTGCCACTTTGAAATCGTATCTGTCCATACCACTTGCCAAAGAGTCTCCCTGGTTGTTTTCCTCGTTACTAGCTATCCTGCACCCTGAAGGGCCCATCTGCCCCCCGAAAAAGCTACTGCGTGTCCGGCAAGACGACAACCCACCTCATGACCTAGCCGCCCATCGAAGTGAAATCTGTCTTGTAGAAAACCACTCCACCTATGCACCTCTCTTTTTATTTACACTACCTCAAAATCTTTCTCTTGACTTTCCCACCATATCTCCTGGTTTGCGTTGACAAGCGCTCTTTGCAGGTTGCCGTGACGCACCGGTACCTCCGGTATTGTGCATATCCCTACCTGTACCTAAGAAGAAGTTGCGCGCGTGTCATCGACCCCTTTGCCAGTGTGGTCGCTTGTCCTGGCGTATTTTCATTTAAGACATCATTTACACCGCCTGAAATTATCATGAGATTTCTTCTATCAGCTGTAGTTTTGAGTTTTGCACTCGCTTGCCTCATGACTGCTTGCAGCTTGCGTTTTAGGAACGTCCCTACTGCAACCCTCTTGTGACCTCTTACCCTCTCTTTGATTGCTTCTGCGCATCGATTTAAATTCGTGTCCACGGCAATTATCACATGCTGTGACTTTTCACCTGGAGCATCCTGCACCTGGGGGTTACTTGCACCTTTGCAACAGGCTGTTTTGTCCCCTCCTAGCCCCACCACTACTTCGCTGAAGCTGGGCCTTCAGACAATTGAACCGGCTGAACCTGTTTTTTTTCCAAACTTGCTTGCTATTTTTCCTCCGCCGTTCTTGTTGACTGCTATCTCCGTCGGCCGCTACTTTGTTCACCTTGGCTAGTGCTTCCTCGGCGGACTTCAGCCTTTCTCTCATTGCCATCGTTTTCTTTTGATCTGTCACCAACGCAGTCTCCAGCTCGGTGATTCTCATCAGCAGTTCACTCTGGGCAACCTTCATTTTCTCCATTTTTTCCTCGACCTCACATTGCCTACACTTCGCGTTAGCCTCCTCTCCATTCGGTTCTGCACTTTGGTCTGTTTTCAAACCCACCCCACATCCTGAACATTTTAGAGCTTTTTTAACCAAGTCTTTATGACACCAATTATCCTTGTGACATTTCTCACTCAATAATTACAAATCACGATCCCTGCCCTACGAAGAAGAGAAAGTCTAAGCTCTACTACAGAAATTTTGCGTGTTCAATGTACGTGCACCGTTCCCACAGGGTGGCAAGAGAAAAATACTCAAGGAAACAAACACACACTCAAACAAACTAGTAAATTTCTGATGACTGACCCCCGAAAAAGCCGTACTTAGTAATAGGTCCCACAAAAGTTCTAGCTGCTGCCTTATTATATTTAAAGACAACCTCAAACCATGCATAACCCCTTATCTGAGCAGTCGTTCGCGAGCCCTAAAAAAACACGTCCATCCACCATGCCAGTCAGAACTCAACTTAACTGAATTGTTCATAGACTGTCGCGCCTCCTAGCGGTATTCAGCAGCGTCCTCTCGAGGATGATCAGTAAGTAGACGCTCTTTGGTTCGGCAATGCTAGCCTCAGTGTTAACGCGTAAACAAGAAGCAAACACAAACTACTTTGTGTGTTTGGTGCATCATTGACATGATCAGTGAAAATGCCGGACGACCCATGACGCGATGAATCTGATGCAAAGTTTCACATCAGACTGACGCACAATTTTCGTAAAAGTATACCCCGTTATACCTGCGAACTTTTTTATCCATTGAGCCCACCTAACTTTCGGTCTCCCCTTTGTGTGCTTTCCTTCTTAGGGAATTCGATCAGTTACGCATATTAAGCAGTGCTTATGCAGCCTACGTTCTATGTACCCGGCCTATGTGCATTTCTTCTTGATTTGATTTATGATATCTTTAACACAGGTTTGTTACCAGACGCATTCTGCCCTCGTCTTGTCTCTTAAGGGTATACACCTCTCATTTTTCTTTCCATCACTCGCCGCGTCGTACTCAATATAAGCTGAAGTCTGTTAGGATTGGATTGAATTGAATCTTTATTTCAAAAACGTATAAGAAAAATGGCTGTGAAAACAGGAAAAAAGCCACTCTGTTGCTTTACGAAACAAGGGAGCCTGACAAAGCTTCCTTTCCCCCACTAACATCGGTAGAGTGGTATCACACGGTGAAAAAAAATAGAAGAGACGCAAAAAAAAAACACCCCGAAAGTATAGGACACAAGCAAGCGAAACACGGTACACAATACAACGGCAGTAATACAAAGTACACTATCTTTCCGGGTGCATTCAATAAAAGTTGTGGTCACAAAAACATTTTAAAATGGTGGGCAATGATATATTATCATACGAAATAGGTTTCGGACGAAGTAGGTCAGGACGAAATAGGTTTCGAAGAGAATTGAAAGAAATTTCGCATATCGAGGTGTGACAACCGCCGAACTTGTTAAGCACAGAAAACAACGCAAAGCTTACAACTTGAAAACCGTCAGGTACCGATCAATGTTTGTGGTTCCTTGTAGGGGAATGAGGAATATTTATAGGAAGGTTAGCAACTTCGCGTAAAAACAAAATGCCACGCACAATCTGTGATTTGTAAAGCTTTAAAAGATGACGCTCGTACATGTTCGATAAGTGCATAATGCAATATGCTACAAACAATGGTTCAGATTGCGATCTGTAAAGAACATCGACAATAGTTCCAAGTGCATTTTTCTGCATCATGATCAGTTATTTTTATATTGGTCGCTGTTCTATTTCCTCATGAGAGTACACAATATTTGAACTGGGATTCGAACAGTGTGCATGGCACAATGTAAGCATTGTTTTTTCTGGCAATAAATGCTCAAATTTTCTAACACCGCAAACCGTATGTGTAAGTTCACTTTGATGACACTCAGTGCGAGCATCCTAGAACATGAACTCATTAAAATTGACTACAAGTGTTCTAAAATTGTCAGTAATCTGTAAGGCATTTTCTCTTGAGGTAAGAGTTGCACTTGCAGAAAGAGCTCAATTTCTCACTCTGAAAAAAATAATAAATACCACTCTTGTCATTCATCAGTCAAACCTTCAAGCCCCGGTCCTTTCAGCTTTTGTACTTTCCCATAACTTTTTTCGCTTCCGTAGTGCGATTGCACAAAAGTCATCCAAGACAGAAATGCCGCTTCCTTTCAATTTCCTGCAGTTTTTTAACACCACAATTTTTTCTTTGTATTTAAAAAGCCTCATGATAACTGGGAGTACTTTTCCTCCCTGTTATTTGCCAACTCTATGTATGCGTTCGACTGTGGGTATGTTGAGTATGACTCCTTCTCAGAATACATCAGTTAACACTCTCTTTTCGATTTGTTCCATAGTTTCACTATCACTTTCCGAAATACCAAACACGATGAAATTGTTTCGAGTGCAATCATCGACATCAGTCATTTTTTCATGGTGCACTTCAATTGCATTTGCTATATCTTTCAATGTTGTCTCGAGGTGAGCGACTTTTTTCTCGTGTTTCGATACAATTTTCCGTGTCTTCTCTACCTCAGACACCCTCTCATTTAGTTCAATTAGTTCAGAAGAGAAATGTCATTGGTCAGTCCGAATGATTTTTGTCTTCCTTGATATCTTTCGGCCTTTCCAAAAGTTTTTATTGCATATCGTATACGTTAGTACTAGGATTTGTTTTTACATCGCCTCAGCGCAGCAATAACGTTTACAAACATGAAATGCTAAGATCAAGACACGTTTTGGGGCACCGTACAACAACAAGAAATTTATTACTGCTTCTGAAGTATTTCCCAAAGCCACTAACTTGGAAATACAGGACAGGGAGTTTAGGTGGCTTCATCTTGACAGATTCACCAAGCCCGATGAGCATCCGAAAAGTAGAACGACCGTAAAACGCGCAATTAGTATAAAAGTGTTCAACATCTCAGACAGTCTAGTTATGAATTACTTCTAGAACTGTTTTTTCCGGGCCAGCTGGTACGTAAGCTTGCTGAATATGTCATTCATCGCGCGAAGCTTCGAACACGAAGAGGGAAATAGAGAAAAATCACAGCACATCCGCGAAGTGAATGATGAGGAGTAGCGTGAAGCTTCGAAGGGTTTTATTGGTAAACCTTAAATCATCCGCTGGCCGCGTCCGTCGATCTGTCTATCTGTGTGACTGTTCGTCCATTCGCCCATCCGTTCACCCTTTCGTCTGTCTGTCTGTTTGTTTGTGCATCTGTGCATCGTCTTCCTGTCTGTCTGTGCGTCTGTATGTCCGTCCATCTACCCGTCTGTGTGTCTGTCCGCCTGCATGTCTGTCTGTCTGTCTGTCTGTCTGTCTGTCTGTCTGTCTGTCTGTCTGTCTGTCTGTCTGTCTGTCTGTACGTCCGTCCGCCCGTCCGTCCGTCCGACAGTCAGTCATTCTGTCTGTCTGTTCGTCTGTATGTACGTCCATCCATCCAGCCGTCCGTTCATCTAGTGAACACTCAAAGTACCACAATATCGTATCTTTTCATTTATTCGAAGGACTTAAACGAGAGGAGACCACGCCTTAAGTAGCTTCACCTTAAAAAGACAGAAGAGTGCCAACCACCAATGTTTATAGAGAGCAAAGGCTGCAAGTCAAGAAGGCTTCCAAGCAAGCGCAGATGTTCGAAGAAGTACACCTCAATCTAGAGGCTGTGTGCTGAAAAAGGAAACTCGTATTCGTATAGCACACTCCATGTGTCACTGAAAGAGGTGGGCCCCTTGGTTTCACTGTTATATGGTTCTAATAGCACCCTCATCGGAAGCTATTAAACGCTTATAATAGCTTCCCCTCAGCTGTGGCATGTCGTCGGCGGGACAAGCATGATGGTGCACTCATGGCCATCTTAGGGAGCATGCTAATAGCATAGCAAAATAGACGGTGCCGATCTTCCAGCGTATGTTAAGTCACTATCATGTTGGCCAGGTTTTGTACGTGTTTTAATAGCAAACAAAAGCGGGGAATAAACAGTCAAGGAGCTACTAATTAGAAACATTTAACTTTAGATGGAAGAGAAACATCTACGTTAGTGACTGATAAACTGTGCTATATGATTGCCGACTATCCTTTTTTTATACACAGATTTCTGGTTCACATGTATGTCGTTACTTCTTCCCGCATCTGCGCATGCTGGGAAGTTTTCTTGGATTGCAGCCTTTGTTCTGAATAAATAGTTGGTAGTTGGTTCTCTTCTATATTTTTCTTGTTTTTCTGTCTTCATGTTTCAAGCTTTGCACCACAAGCAACATGTTCGGCGAAATACTGTTCTATTTGAGGCCTGGTCAGTATGACATGTTCAGTATGACATGACATGTTTCAGTATGTCACACGTATTTTTTTCTTTGCAGTAACAACATTTTATTCAGGTTTTCTTTAGTTGTGGTAATCTATACCAAATTTAGGTAATTTAGATTGAATGCGTATAGCACGCAGTGTACTTGAATATTCGCCTTCGTGGGGCCTGGCGTTCACATTTGTTACTGCTAGAGTAGTTCATGACAATCTCCTGCACAGTTCTTCTACGAGCGAGTTTTAATAATGTGAGAAGAAAACGTAACTGCGTGTATATTGTGTTCGCTTCCGCTGCAATGTTTTTACGTTTATATTGCTACGTAGCTGACGTATCAGCGGTGAAAAGACGACAACGAGGAAGTGGTCTGTCGGTTGCGCATGCTGCTTTCATCTTAGTCGACGCCATACGCATAATTTTGAATATAGATTTTAAATAGACACACCTCGTGTCATTTTTACGTAACATCTTTGTGGTGGACGTGCTGGGTACTTCCTCGTCTTCATCACTAAGCTCCGCAACGGCCGCATCATCATAGGTCTAACCATGTCACAGGTTGAACAAACATCGTCTTCGCCACCTGCCCCTACCGTGACTTCTACATACGTCGTTCTACCTCCTGCTCGTGACCCCGGTGTTTTTTCCGGTCAGGATGGCGTTGACGTCGACAAATGGATCAACCGGTACGAACGAGTCAGCGCAAGCTATAGGTGGGACCCGACTCTTATGCTTGTCAATGTGCTTTTTTACCTTGATGGCCCACCGCGCGTGTGGTTCGAGACGCACGAAGCGGAGATTACGAGCTGGGACTCATTTAAAGAGAAGATCCGCGACCTTTTTGGCGACACCATTGGGCGGCAGATCGCAGCGCGGAATCAACTGGCGGCCCGTGCACAGACGTCGACGGAGTCGTACGTCGCGTACATTCACGATGTCATCGCCCTATGCCGCCAGATTGACAAGCACATGAGTCAGTCGGAGAAAGTGGCCCATGTGCTGCTAAAAGGCATAGCAGACGACGCATTTAATCTACTAGTTTACAACAACGTTGCCACCGTCGATGCCATAATTAAAGAGTGCCGGCGGTTCGAAGAAGCCAAGAGCCGCCGTATTACTCAGCGATTCACCCGGCTGCCCAACACGGCCGCGACCTCATCGTGTGAAGCCGCCCTCCAGTCCCCCACGTATGACAACGTCACACGTATTGTTTGTTGCGAAATCGAAGCCACCTGTCCGGCTCCTCTTCAGCCACCTGTTTTCGCAACGCTCGCTTCTGACCAACAACAGCCGTCAGTGGCGTTAATACAAGCTGTGGTGAGGCAGGAGTTTGCGAACCTCGGACTTCCCTCAGCATGTCCCCTGACTCGCCCTGAAGTCCCGTTCTACTCCCGAGGACACGCTCGCCGTTCACCTCCAACAATGCCCTTCCGTAGCCCTTAGGAATGGCGAACACCCGACGACCGACCTATTTGTTTTTCTTGCCACCAGCCTGGGCACGTTTCTCACTATTGCCGCCGCCGTTGGTCAAACCAACCACGTCAGGCTTTCTCTACCTCGGCGCTCATGCATCCGACGAGCCCTCGACGTTCAGACCCCACACCCTTCAATTTCTATTCGTCGTCATCATACGAGCCTTCCACTGACGCCCCTTTGCCCGGTCGCCGCTACCCTGACGCCCCTTCGTGCGGTCACCGCAGCTCTCACTCCCCGTCGCCGCTACGTCGCCAATCCCGCTCTCCGACACCTCGGCGCTTTTCCTCGCTGAGCTTCTCTGGACGACCGCCGCAGGAAAACTAGATATTGCAGCTTATAGAGGTGAAGCTGCAATACCAATGACGACCGAAAATCCTCTACTGACGCTTCCCACGGACCGTAGCCTGCTTGAAGTACAAGCCGACCATGTTCCTGTGACTGCCCTCATTGACACAGGTGCGCACCTGTCTATTATGAGCGCTTCTCTACGCTGCCGCTTACAAAAGATTATGACGCCATCTACGACGCCGGCAATACGTGTTGCCGATGGCGGTACTGTACCAGTAATCGGAATGTGCACTGTTCGTGTCAGCATTGCCGGTCGTCACGCCGTGGTCCTTTTTGCCGTGCTAGCCTGATGCCCTCATGACCTCATACTTGGCCTTGATTTCCTTTCGGCACACTCGGCATTAATTGATTGTTCGTCTGGTACCCTCAGCCTTGATCTACCAATCTTTGCCGACTACTCTGCAAAGCCCACCAGCCGCTTGAGCCCAACCACTTTCGTTCGCCTGCCACCTCGAGCCGTCACGTACGTGTCTTTGTCATCGACCCCTCCCGTTCCTGACGGTGATTATATTGTTACGCCAATTACTGACGTTCGGCTGACGCGCAGTGTTACTGTGCCCTATACCATCGCGACCATAGCGGATAACTGTGTGTTACTTCCGCTCCTTAACTTTGGTTTCACCCCTCAAGTGTTGCCCTGCCAGATGTCTCTAGCCCAGCTAACTGCCATAACAGAGGACGATGTCAATGTTGTCGCTGTATCTGCTCTTGATCGAAGCGCAGTCTCACGGCCACCCAGCTCAGACGATGGTATGTTCTGAAACATGATTGGATCGGAGCTGTCGCCTCACCAGGCCGACGCTCTCTGCCAAGTTTTAGCCTCATACAGTGACATTTTCGACACCGACGATCGTCCCTTGGGCCAGACTAAAATTGTCACTCACCGAATCAACACTGGTGACTCTGCGCCCATTCACCGTCGGCCGTACCGCGTGTCAGCATCTTAGCGAGAAGTGATTCAGAAAGAAGTGGCCAAAATGCTTACGAAAAACGTAATCGAACAATCAACGAGCCCTTAGGCATCTCCCGTGGTATTAGTAAAAAAGAAAGACTGCTCATGGCGTTTCTGCGTTGATTATCGCCACCTCAACAAAATTACCAAAAAAGACGTGTACCCTCTACCACGCATTGACGATGCCCTTGATTGCCTCCATGGCGCCACCTTCTTTTCATCTCTCGACCTCTGATCTGGCTACTGGCAAATTGCTGTAGATGACATGGACCGACAAAAGACCGCCTTCGTTACCCCTGACGGCCTTTGCCAATTCAAGGTCATGCCATTCGGGCTCTGCAACGCTCCAGCGACCTTCAAGGGAATGATGGACACGCTCCTACAAGGATTTAAATGGTCGACATGTTTGTGTTACCTGGATGACGGGATTTGCGGCCACGAGTGGCATACTGTTAACACGTGCCTCCTTCTGTCATAGGAAAGCGAGGCTTGCCTCGCGCAACCAGCCCCAAGCCACCTGGCCGTTACTCATCAACCAAGCTGTCAACAATCCACTACTATCTGGCCCCGACCAGCATGACGAAAAGAAGAAAGGCCCTCCTGTGACGTCACAAGCAACAGCGCCACCGGGACCATACTTAAACGCTGGGAAGCTGCTCATCTCCGGGATGTGCGGCCACGAGTGGCATACTGTTAACACGTGCCTTCTTCTGTTATAGGAGAGCGAGGCTTGCCTCGCGCAACCAGCCCCAAGCCACCTGGCCGTTACTCATCAACCAAGCTGTCAACAATCCACTACTATCTGGCCCCGACCAGCATGACGAAAAGAAGAAAGGCCCTCCTGTGACGTCACAAGCAACAGCGCCACCGGGACCATACTTAAACGCTGGCAAGCTGCTCATCTCCGGGATTTGCGGCCACGAGTGGCATACTGTTAACACGTGCCTTCTTCTTTCATAGGTAGTAAACTTTTGTTCACACTCACCGTAATTGCAGCTACCACAACTTTATGAGGCCGTAAATCCCACCACGTGTGTTGTTACAATTGTGCCATGGGTGTCGACGTTTGTACGTATCGTGCACGCATCGGTACCTTCTTTCCCAGACGAGCACGCGGGTGCCGTCGTGTCGATTGTTTCTTTGCAGCGTTTGGTTTTACCCGGGTACTTTGCCCTAAACCTTCTTCACTGCTACTGTCTATGTGCCTTGCGCTCCTGCTGCTATCAGCTGGAGATGTCGAAGCAAATCCAGGGCCCAAAATTGATGATGTGCTCGCACTTGTCAAGGAGTGTCATGAAGAAACCAAAACGGCTCTGGCAGAAATCAAACAGCATATCACAAGCATCGACACTCGTGTTCGCGCTATCGAACGAAGTATGAAAAATGTGTCTGATTGTAAGGTTAACATCGATGCCGCCGCTGATTCCTTTAAAGAAGTGAAAGTTCACATTAACAAGGCCAATGAAGAGCTCGTAGATCTCGTGGATGACATGAATAACCGCATGCGCAAAAACAATCTTATAATTAAGGGTCTTGATGAAGTCGAACATGAGGACTACGTGGAATCGGAACGTAAAGTAAGGGAATTTTTTTCTAAGCATCTCCGGCATGACGTTGGCGACATTGAACGGGCTCACCGCGTTGGTTGCAGTCGACCTAACTTTCATAGGTCACTCATTGTAAAATTTCTGAACTTTAAATCAAAAATAGAGGCTCTGAGCCTTGGACATAAACTGAAAAACCTCGAATCACCCGAAGTATAGCTTGAGGAAGATTTTTCCCAGAAGGTTCAGTTCGCTAGAATGAAACTGCGTGAGTTCGGAAAGGCAAATAGAACTGACGGAGGAAAATACTATGTGCGCTTTAACAAGCTTCACACGGAACGCGGCATTTACCGCTATGATTCATCCATAAACCAAGTAGTCTAGGTTTCTGCAAAAAATCAGCTCTCCTCTAGGTGACACACTGTTAGTCGCTCACGTAGCTTCCAAACAATAGCCCCAGTTTCCTTACTCCTAGCAAACTTCCGCAGTATATTTCCAAAGCTTGACACCCTTAAAGCTCTTATGCACATATGTTCAACCGATATCATTATCGGCACAGAAATATGGCTTTTCGACGAAATATCAAATAAACATCTTACGCTTCCTTCAAATTTCGAAATTTGAGCGGCGACACGAGCGGCGACACATTCTCTTCAGCCAAGAAACGATTTTTTTTTCGTAAGCGCGCTGAGCAGCATTGCAAACACCTTTTTTTATTTCTTGTGAAGCAATCCCCAAAAATGATACGAGGAGTGAAGAGCACAAAAATTCTGTCTGAGCTAAACAGTAAAATGCGAGAAATTTTACTTCAAGGATTCAATGACGAATGCATTGCGCGCTTCAAAAGTAATCATGGCGTACGTATACCTAGCCGCATCCAATCTGAGAGGCAGACGAAACAAGTGAAGACCATGACGCACGCTGGGCACATCTCCTATACGGCGTCTCCCTGCGGCTGTTCGTGTTCCTTCATTCCTTTAAATGCTCATGAAGACGGAGAGTGACAACGTCACCCTCGAGTAGACACCATGTGCACTTTTTTAGCATCCAATTTATGCCTGATCCCAGCTTGACGAAGTCCCACCGCAAAATCGCAAACGATAACGGCTGACTCAGGCCACAAGCACATATGCGAAAACACATAGACGTATAATGAACTATCAAAGATACTGAATAAGGAACTAATACGCGTGTTTCCTTGAAGCAGTGAGTGATGTGTTGCCATCTGACGACCGGCGTGAAGTTGTGTAGGACCGATGTTCTTGAACAGAGTGGCCGCTTTTGTAAGTTTAATGTTACTCTATTCTATTAGTGCCAGTGTGTTGGTGTAACGTGACTCTCCGTTCACCGGCCACAAGTTCGGCCAAATAAAAATATTCATCTACGACATCGAGTCTGCCACCTTCGTCAATTTGACCACCACGTGACAATATCACGGATGCAGTCTGTGAACCACGTATCACGCAATATGGTATGCCACCACGTGGTAATGGCATGGGCATACTAGCTAACCGGGCTCACATCAGCAGCGTTTACGCAACGATAGCAGTGTATAAGTGTCAGTGTACCAACAAGAGTCGAACCCCTGCATTTTGCATGGAAATCAAGTATTCTGCGTGCTATTTTTCAAGTGAACACAAATGTACGTCATTTGTGGTTGCAGTACTGAATATATAATTTTATACACATTACATATGTGCTCCCAAGACACAGCCGTCACGTTGGATTAACGTTGACTTTAGTTGCGCACCACTCACTGAAGTATTTATTTATTTATTTATTCAAATTCTTTACGTGTGTCTTGGGCAATTTCTAAGGGGAACTCTGAAATAGAAATGAGCCAAAAATTAAAACGAAATAAACGCCACCAAAAAACGACAGAGAAAAATAATTGAACACTTCAAAAGTAAGATGTACATTGTGCGTACTACATAGTGAATATATATATATATATATACATATACATATCTATCTATCTATATATATATATATATATATATATATATATATATATATATACGATGTGTACATGATATTCGTACAATACACATATCTACATATACATACCCATGTATACAAAAATTGGGCTCTTTATTTATGGACAATGAACGACTGCAGTGGAAATGAGCAATTAATTGGTAGTGGAATGTGTCAGGATTAGACAATGAAACTATGATGGCTGGCAGATTACTTCAAAATGTAATGGCTCGTAGGAGTGCTTATTAGCTGAATGTTAATGTACGACCACTTATGCGTATGAAACTCAAATTATTATGTAAACTTCTGGATGTTCGGGATGGGACATGAGATGAAGTGAACATGACTTGTCAAAGTAGACATAATTCCGTAATAACGGTTATGGGGCTATGTCACGGCCCTGATGTAAGAATAAGTTAGGTGCTGACACTCACCACTCCTCGCAAGGAGAGGGCGAAGGCAGATTGTGTTCGCCGATGACCTTGAGCTACGAGTAGTGGCCGTCGCGTGAGGATAGATGGCGCTACTGTATGGCGTTCCAGGTATTCGCGCGGCACTCATTCTGAAACACGCCCGCCGAAAAGCATCTTCCTGAAAGCTTCCTGTGCATGAGATTTTGTGACTAAGAAACGCGGCGCCCTGCGTCTGTGAGCCCTGCCAGTGCATTTGTTCAGCTGATTCGCGCTTTTTGATTCACTGCACGTAGACCTCGACGCTGCATATGACTCCGAGTATGCGTCAGCGGCTTTGTCACTGGCGGCGCTTTGAAATGGACAAGTGGGGTTTTGTCCGAAATAGCAAGTCGGAGTTTCGGATTTGTATGGAGCGTGTGTAACTTTTCAAGGCTCCTCGTGAGCCAGTGCGCTTGTTTAAGTGGCGACGGTCCATTCCGAAGGCTGACAGAGCCTTACAACCTACTTACCGTATGTGCTCGAAGCTTCCCCGAAAAAGTTATCTCTTGCACATATCATGCAGAATACTGCATGGAAACGTGCTGTTGCTCACAACAAAGAAACCTGCGCTCACTTTCTATTCTGAGTCTGCAATCTTACCGGTACGTCTGCCGAAACTACCTGAACGTGCAGCGAAAAAAAAAAGGTGGGGGAGGGGACAGAAAAGATGAGCGATAACGGCTGGCTCTATACTGCCGACTTCTTGAAAGCGACAGGGCCCAAAAGGTTCAACTGCATCTGAAGTGTCTGACACAGCCGCTGAAAAACAGCGATATTATTGCGCGTAGAGACAGCTTTCACCAGAACGGTGGTAATGAATCAGCAGGCACGCATGCCAAAGCTATCGCCTTCACTTGAGCAGCGACGGGCCTTGTCCACGTAAAGAGGAGAATGTTTCTTATTACGACACTGATAGTGTGGGCTAAATGCGTAGCTGACTGAGTTCTTTATTATGCCGGAGAACAAATTTCTTGTTTTAAATTGAGATGCCACATTTCTTAGCCGACTCATCTGTGCCTGAAATGAAATGTGAAGTAACCAGTCAACATAAATCATTGTACATACTAATTTGGTGTAGCCGTCATAATTTTAACTGGGTTGCCACGCTTGATGTGATGAAGTAAGATTTTCTCATTTTTTAGGGGGATGTCTCTATCACTCTATGTCACTGTCTTTCAATACTGATTTTGATCAATATGCGTGGTTTGACAGCCCAAAGCCGCAATATGATTATCAGAGACGCTATAGTGCAGGCTTCCGAAAATTTGACCACCTGGTGTTCTTTAACGTGCACTCAGATATGAGTACACGAGCCTACGGCATTTTCAGCTCCATCGAAAGTGCAGGTGCCGCAGCCCTGATTCGATTCTGCAACCTGCGGGTCAACAGTCGAGTACCTAAGCCGCTAGACCACAGTGGCGGGGCCCGCATTGCAATTTCGCAGGCACACTTCCGACCACGGTACTCCCACACAACATCTTTTAATTATTAAGGTGAAAGTGTCAGATATTCTTAGATGCCTCATCAAGTTCGGAATTTCAATGTCGGCGTCCCGCGTCGGTGGCGTAAAGGGAAGCTCCACAAGATGTACTACTTTAGGCAGTGCGCTCACTTCCACTGTCTCATAAGCACTACATCTATTTGAAGTCCGCACGGCCTAATAAAATATCGCAAAGTATGGCGGATGGCAATGGCCCGACAGTCCCGACATGGGTGTCGTAGGAGCTCATCGAGGGTCGACTTTCAGGACCGAATGGAGTTTTTCCCCCATATCATACTGCTTACAACAACAGAGCCTGAAATAGGCGAGGAGCTAACAGCAAGACTACCAAGGGTAGCCTGTCGATTCAAGTTCTTTATAAAATGTGTGTAGGTTTCGTTTTACATTTTTTGAACGTTTTCTGACGAAATTGTTTCTTAATTTTCCGGAGCAACAGAACGCGACAGTGATATCCCCACGCACACATATACATACGCACTCACAAACAAACACATGCGCGCAGACTATCGCCATCCTAATGGCTAGCGCGCCTGTGACCTAGGGCTGCTGGTTATAGCCAACACCTCAAATGTTCTCCCACGGACAACGCTGTTTTTTTTTCCCATTTAGCACCACGGATGTTGCCGCTGCCACCGCTGACACCAGAAATTCAGTGAAACGAGCTCTTTGCTGCTGTCGCGTCAAAATGCAACCGTTTTCTACAGGCCAACGTTTGCTGCTATCAGTGCATTTATATCGCAAAAGCACTGTTAGCAAATCGGCTGCATATAATATTAGGAAATCAATTTGGCTACTGCAGAGTCACAGTGTATTAATGTAAAAAAGCATTTACATCTTTATACCAAGCGTAATAAACTGGCTAGGCCTCGCAGAAATAACCTTCTACACGCGGATCGAGTCGCTTACCTAGCGCCTTGGCCCATCTTTGACGAGCGCCATCTGTCGCATCAAACGTAAACATCCCAGGCGGCGAACACAACCTCGACGCGGTGCCGGGCGCAGTGTCATCCCCAAACTTATTCTTACACCGTAGTAACAATGCATTGCTAAGGACTGTAAGCCAATATCGGTTTTAATGTGTGGGACACTGCTGTAGTAACTATAGTTTCGTGATATGTACCATGTTCCACTATTTTAGATATATTCTAGGGTGTTGACCATGTCAGTGTGATATAGAGGACAAATGAAGGATGGGAACTGAAGTTGTGGGCGAACAAACGTGAGGTAAGCTAATGTACAAACTACAGCACTGCACGGGCCTGATTTTTTGGCCCGAGCGCAGTCCGGGCCCGCTTTATGAAGCCCTATCCCATCCCAGGCCAGTGGTTCTAAGCCCGGGCCAGGCCCGGGCCCGGCCATACATGACCGACCCCAGCACGAGCCCAGTCCCGGCCCAAGGTTCTAAGCGTGGACCCGGCCCGGGCCTGGCCCTACATGACCGACCCAAGCCCGAGCTCTGCCCGGGCACGAGGTTCCAAGCCCGGGCTCGGCCCAGACTCGGGTGTTCATTGCTAAGCTTGCTAAACTCAAGGTCAGGCCCGGCCCGGGCCTACTTGAGAATATTAGTTGTTGACTATGATTATTGATGATGCGTTGTGCTTTGCAGTGGGGAATCAGACGGATAATTCAGTTTGCGCATGCGTTGAAATGTTGCTTTGCCCGCGGTGATAACTCAGTGGTTAAGCTGTCTTGCTGTTAAGTACTAGGACGTGGGTGCTATTACCGTGGCCACGGCAGCCGCATTTTGACGGGGCCAAAAGCAAGAACACCCGTGTACTTACCTTTAACTGCACGTTAAAGAACTCCAGGTGCTCGGAAATAATTCGGTCTCCACTACAGCGTGCCTCGTAATCATATAGTGGTATGGAAGCATGGAATACATATGAAATTTTGCCTATATGTCACATGGCTAGTCATTAAAATAGCAGTTTAGGAAAAATAAAACATGGCAAAAAATTTATTGAAAAGTGTTCAACTAACATGAAAAAGCGGATAGAATCAAACCCGGGACATTTTAATTGATTTTCTTTTCTAGCTCGCGTTAGAAACATTATTTAAAAACTTTTTAAGACGATATTGATAATTATTTCCTGCAGCGAAATAAATAAATTTACGTTACATTCAGGAAGAGCCACCAAAAGCAGATGAAATATATATATTTTTTGTATTCTAACGCCTTCACGAAAACGTAATCGCCATTTACAATTCAATAATATAATCAAGTTGCTACACACCATGCTTGATACTCTTTCAGGTAAAAGGCTTCACCCTTCTTTGTGGAATAAAGAGAGAAAATACGCTTAAAATAACACTCAATGACTCAAAAAGACCACACTTGAAAATGATGCCACAGTAATACGAGTGCAAAAAGGCCAGAAAAAGGCAAAAATCTACAGGTTTTTGTGCAAAAACAGCAAGTTGTCCAGGCTCTCCTGCTTCGAGCAGGTCATTTTGTCTTGGAGTACGTAGTCAGCCGCACTAAAATTGCGTTCAATGCTGGCGCTCATGGATGGGATGCAAAGCACTTTTTTGCAAGAAATGAACGCCCACGGTATTTCCTACGATAGGCTTCTCACCATTAAAGCAGTTTTTCAAAGTCCTCACACGAGTCATTGGCCCGAAGGTAACTGTCAAGCTCACTGTCGACTGGTTGAGTTTTCGCAGCATCGCGCCACTCCTTAAATTCGTCAAGGGACGTACGCTTCGCTAGTGGTTCATATCCAGGATGATCTATGCTTGTTTCCCCTGGTCGCAAACCCAGATGTACATCAACAAATAATTCGCGTATTCTGTCATGAACACTTTCCCTCTTCTTCTAATTAAGAACACAGACATGGCGGAAAGGCGGCCACAAGAACGCTGCCACTTTGTGAAGCTCTTCTACGGGCAGTTTTATTTGAAAAAACTTCAGTGTCCTCGACTTCAGCTGGCACACTTCTCGTGAGTCTGTCGAATCAGTAGTAAGGTGCTTCTTCAGTTTTGTGTAGGACATCAGTACAAGGGGCAGCGTTACCACTTTATCCTGCTCTAGTTTTCCGCTGGCCTCTTTGAAGGGCTCCAAGAAATAGGCGACATCCGTCAACAATGTCTTATTGACATCTTCCAAGAGCAGAATTCCCCTTGAATCTAGGAGGTTCCCTATCGCATCGTACTGACTTAGCACGGACTGGATAATGGCGAACTTTGAATTTCACCGTGTACAATCTCGTGGCACACACTATGTGGTAGCTGGCTCGTCAGTCCGCTCTGTTTTAAAAAAAGTCACGACAGCTTCAACTTTTTGAAGTTGTTCCAAAAGGTCGGGAAGTTCCTGAGCGAGGTGCCTGCCATCAAACGCGTTCCGAAGAACGGTGTTCAGGACGTGCGCACTGCAGTTCATTTTTGCATACGGATGCAGTGCGCTAATTATGTTGGCACTATGGTCTGTCACAAACACCACATTGCTCAACATGCCTACATAAATCCCTAACTTAGCGCTCATTCGTAGAATTTCCTTACGGTCGTTCTCTCCCATTTTTCTCTCGGGGGGAAATTCACTAGTGAACAGAACAAGGCTCCTCAGTTCCCTTTCACACTTACGTAATGCACCGTTGCAGTGATATAGGCAATTTTCTTGTGGTCATTGGTCCACATGTCAAGTGTCATGGAGCAGCGACCTTCCTTCATCGCTGACTGAATTTCAGGCATCACCACTTCTCGGAGTTCACTGGCAACTTCGGACACCCTGCGAGACACCGTTAACGGACGCGGAATCACGGTTGTCGCGGATATGCTCTCATATTTGGCACCGATAGCAGTCAGTTCGTCGGCAACATTCAGGAATCCATCATCGCAAAAAACGTCAAATGGCCGTACATCTTTAGCGTACCACTTCATGCAAGCAGTCGCCAGATTCCCCTAACGGTAGATGAAACCTGGGGTTTCTTCTTAGTGAAGAACGAAGAAACGGCAGTGGTGTCACCAGCAGGTTCGCACTTGTGGCGGTTCAGATGCAACGTTCCTGTCTTCCCATCTCCATATGCGAAGAAAGCTTTGCAGCTTTTGCACTGCACATGTCCTGCTGGTGATAAAAGGGGCACGTCGACAACTTGCAGGAGTTGTTTCCAAACCTGGCTTTTCTTAGCTTGCTTGGAGACAAGCTTGTCTCGCCATACAGATGCATTCATAGCACCACGTATAGAGGAGACAAATTACGAAGTATAGTACGCCAGTAACCAGCACAATAGCAGTATCAGCGCGCTCTGCCGAGCTACGACTCAACATCCGAAGCTTTCTCTTTTTTTCTCTCTGTTTTTCAGTAGATGGCGACACGGGTCTCATGCTACACTTGCAGCAGCTTCTTGCATGGGGTTCCTTATGAGTGGGCCGCGGTCTGCGCATGCTCCGTCTAGCCAGGTATTGCCTAGCAACGGAGGCCATCTTTACTCTCACATTCTTTCGCGCTTCTTCCAACACGTGCCTGTTATTCCTGCTCCCGCATGAGGAGTTATAAAATCTCGCAGTGGTCGCTGCAAGGCGATAGGGTCTTCATTTTCCAGATGGCGCGAATTACACGCACCTGCACCTTAAGATGGTTCAGGAGAAGTTCAGGTGTGCGCCTCGTCAAGACAGTTACAAGCTCGCGAGTCTGTGACTAGGTATATCCCCTTAATTCCCTCACTGCCCAATCGAAAATAATATGACGCTTTCAAGGTGATTTACGGCTTATAATTTCACCAGAAGAATAGCCACGTACAATTCGGCCTACACCTTTATAGGCGCAACCAAGGACGCGAGCAACAAATCTTTTTGCTTACTTACAAATTGTACCGTATGTGTCAACCGCAAATAAAAAAGTGAAATCTTTATTGCTCCCGCCGTCTGAAGCCCAGGCCCGGCCCCACACCATAGCTTCAAGCCAGGGCCCGGCCCAGGTCCGAACTTGCGAGCCCGGGCCCGGCCCGGGCACGCCCGAAAACGCTTCAGACGGCCTAGGCCGCGCTTTCGGGCGGGCCCGGGCTCTTGCAGTGCTCTAGTACAAGTAGTAGCGGGTGAATTTCTGAGGTGGCACCGTATGTAACCCAAGAACTGAAACATTAGAGCATACCGATAATATCAAAGTACCATGACAGATCTGAAGAAAGGTGAACACCAAGGTAGTTGTAATGGTACACGTGTGATAGTAAGTCGTCTTGAGTACAGTATGTATATTGAAAATTGTTATCCTAATGGCTGTATGTGGCTCCTTTACATTTTGATGTGGTAAGAGTCGTTAGCCACGTGTTGCACCACTCGTTATTAAGATTGAGTTCACACTGGAGTGCCACGTGGTCAGTAGCAGATGTAATAGGGTGGTATGGAGTACAATCATCCGCGAAAATTCGAATGCTTGAAAAAAAGTTATTGGGTAAATCATTCATATAAATTAAATATAACACTGGACCCAGTACGCTGCTCTGCGGTATGTTTGCGGTAAATGGGAAAATAATAGAGGAGAGATCGTTAAGTATTAAGTGTTGGAGGTTGTGAAGAAAGTTACATGTCCATTGAAATGTTATTCAGTCTAAACGAAGTGATGGCTGTTTAGAAATCAAGCGACAATGAGAATCATAGTCTGAGCTTTGGCGAAATCCTGAAATACGCAGTCAGTTTGTCAAGTGCTATCTATGTTAAAACGCACATCAGTGGTTAGTTTTAGTAGCTGTGTTTCGCAAGAGCGATTCTTTTTGAACCTGTGTTTAATATAGTGAAAAATTTTATTCTCTAGATGATTGAAATATTAGATGTAATAATGGTCTGTAACATTTTGCAATATATGCAGGTGAGCGATTTTGAGCGGTAGTTTCGCACTAAGGTTTTGTTCCCATTTTTTTTTGGTATTGGTACGACGTTCGCAATTTTCCAATAAGAGGGTAGTATTTATTTGTTAGAGGCTGCTGAAAAATCCAACAGAAAACTTTAGCGGTCAAGGTGATAGTGATTTTGATACTTTAGAATTTATTTTATCTATACATGCCTAAGTGAATACTTTTAAATTAATTTTGAGACTTGCTATTCTTTCAGCAGTTATTTCAATGGGTGTCATGTAATTTTAATTACACTCACAAAGTTCGGGAGCTAGCAGCATAATCTCCAGAAGTAAATACTGATGATAAGTTAGTGTTAGATGTTGCAAGGCACTCATTGTCTGGTATAGGATTATTGTTACATTGTAAAAATTAAACTAGTGTAGCGATCAGGGCACATCTGCTTCAAAAATTTTTTAGGATTAGTTTGCATTAGTACGGGAAGTCACGCTCAAAATATTTAGTTTCACAACGGATAAGTAGGTTTTTCAACAGACTTGGTATTTATGTCATGCAGGATGGGTGCCCGCACGTTTCGAAGTCTAATATAAACGGTTTTTCTTATTTCCTAATTGTTTAAGTCTTCTAGTTTACTAAGGGTTCGATTTAACTTTAATTATTGCAATCAGAGGGGCACGTTGGTAAAGCATTCATGATACCGTGTCTTGAAATAAAGCCCACTTTTCTTCAGTGGAAGTTGA